>NC_042300.1:2075643-2120643 GCF_901000725.2 Takifugu rubripes | reverse complement strand
TGCAGCAGCAAAGGCTGATGAGGGATGCTGAAGGTTTCGGAGATATATGTGTAGGAATGCTCAGTATCAAAGCCAAAAAAGAAATCAAGCCATGACATCGACATTGCAGATAATCACCAAGCACAGTGCAACGTCGTGCACACACCCGTGCATGTCTCCACGGCATGTCTGTGTGCATTCAGCTCCTCCTCAGCTTCACTAACCCTGGAACAATTGTTTCAGAGTGAAAATGAAGCACTAGATTACGCCGCCGTCAGACGATCTCCTGGTGTGCTGCCGTCACACCTTTCTTGTAACAAATGCTTGCTGTGAGGCGTTTTTCTCATACTTGACAAGATCATAACTCAGATCTGATGGATTCCTCCACCCCCAGCTGCACACAGAGATGCTCCTCAACCAAGAGTGATTCTTTATCATGTTTGCAGTTATCCGTTGTTCACAGTTATCCAGTCATCTGTGACTGAATTACACAATAAGCCCATTTTAGAAGTGGACATCTGAGCCCAAATGAAGCCCAGATATGTCGTAAGGTTTACATTTGTCATACAAAACAGTGTCATTTGGATACAAGCCGGCCAGTGAAGACAGCTGGGAGATTAATATTCTCATGTTCTGAAATACTTGGGGCAGAGAGCTTCCGACTGCATTCTCTTTCATGTTTGTAGAATTAGGTTATGCCAGTATTGCTCTCCGCCGGCTCTCCTGGTGCCTCACAAGCCCTGTGGCATGGCAGGAAACCTCAGATGGAGATGGAATGCAAAGGGGAATAAATTGTGTATGATATATGCATGAGACAAACACTGAGGTTCAAAGACGGGTCATCCATCAGCAAAGTTGTTGCTTTAATGTTGGAGCGGCACGGCGCTGGAGCTCGGAGCTGCGTCTTACTTTACGGAGCAGAAACCAGCCCGTCTGTTACTGAGGAGTCTTCAGAGGGTGGACAGATTCCAGAAGACACTATGGATAGAAATTTTAGCTGATGGTTCTCTAAAATGATATAGGATTAGTGGATTTTTCCTTTATTAATACTTGCGACTCCCCCGTCTTTCTGTATAATTACCACTGGAGTCAGTTCAGGCCCCCTGGATCTCAATGGCCTTCGGCAGTAATAAAAGTTACATTCCACACGTGCTGGGATGTGGAAACACATTCAATTATAAGAATTCTCCTGGCGTGTCATTATGGCCTGCCAGGTCCAGTTGGCAACTTTACAGTAGGTTTGAATATTCTTACATATGGCTTTTGCTTGAACATATACACACCTAAGTGCAGATTACATTTCTTTAGCCTGTTTTTAAGTGATTCTTTAACAAGGACAGATAGGGCACTTGCTTTATCCAATCCCTTAATTATTCCACTATGACGGTAATTGATGTTAATGTTTTTATTTTTAGGGGAGCTGACATTTTTCTGTCCACATAAAGTCATTTCTGACATGCATTTAATGCAGCATCGGTGTGCCGGTGTCATCATATTCAATGCAAATCCGTACAGCCAGCTCTAAACAGCTGAGCTCTCTTTATTATTACCACGGGCTGCAGCTGATATATTAAAGCAATATTTAGCTGCAAATGTGTTGCGTAATACTCATCCCTTTTAGAGGTCACGTTGAGCTACTTTTGTGGGTGAAGCTTCCATCCAGCTTTGTACATCAGCAGAACCTTTCTGCTGTTGCACGGCCCATGTCACAGATTTATTGTGGCTCATTGAACACCTGAACAACAACATCCTGCAAATAACAGAAAGCGTTAGCTGGTCATCTATCAAGGCTCATTATCGCGCTCAACTAGAAATAAAACAAAACCAAGAACAAACAGAGCAGCACAAACCTAGCTGGGCCTGACGTCTCCCATCTGTTCGTCTTTACTTTTATTAAATAGTTGCAAAGAAACGTCGCCTACTTGCTGACGTTGAGAAATGCTTTAAAAAAGTATTTAAACTCCACAATAGCATCGGAACTGTCGCAGAATTGTCTGTTGTATCTTCTATTTGTAGCCTTTATCATGAACTGCAACGTCTTGGTGCAGACACGAACCTTCAGGGGGCAAAATGCTCTTGAGGAACAATGAGGAACTACTCCTACAGTGAAGATGCAGCTGGAGGAGCTATTTTAGGGGTTGGTATCTTGCTCGAGGACCCTTCAATGTGTTGACTGCAGGGGCCCAGACTCTAAACAATTACCTCAATATTACTGCTGCCTACAATCTTGATGACATACACGTCTCTATTTCTTGCTCTCCTCCTGAGGTTGCCTGTTCCAAGTGTGCCATCCATAGGAAAGATCCTGAACTACATCTGAGAAGTGCTGAAGCACAAATACAAGTTAGCATTTAGCCTTGTTTGGCTGATTCGCACCTATGTGGATGTGCTGTGTTGCTACTGTACAATTCCAGCAATTCAATTTGAAATACACAGCTTATTATCTCATAGAATGGCCCCCTTTTTACTGCAGTAAAGAAAAAATCCACACATAATAAATACACTTAGCAAACTTTGGCAAGGTGAAAGTTCACCTTTCTTCTTGATTGGAGATAAAATGTTGGCGTGCCAGGGGTCAAAGGTCAAGGAGGAAAGAGGGCAGAGAGGATCAGCAGGCAGGTGCTACATGAATCCTCTGGTGAATCCATGGATTCTTGTGGTTTAATTGAACAGCACGGCTGCACGTTCGAAACCCTTTTGATGATAATGACGACCTTTTGAGCGATTTTCTTTGTTCCCTTTGTTCTTCATGGCTTTGCTCCAGCATCTGTCATTGATGCGTGATGACTTTAGTGTCAAGCACAAACCCTGGTGAACACATTATTGTTTGTTGTGAACACTGTGTCTTGGAGGAGGCATCAGGAGAGGCTGAGGGGGGTCATTGATGTTGACCGATGTAGTTGCTCAGTCCGTGTTGTTGACCGTTAAAGTTTCTGTCAGTGCCATTGTTGTGGTTGTGGTTTCGATGCTGGCTGAACGTGCACCGCTACACCTTGATGTCAACACCAGTCGTGGGAGCACGTCTCTGCCCACTGGGTCTGTTCAGCCACATCGGCCCGGCTTCCCTCCCTCTAGAGTTGGGGGGGGGAGGTTCATTCAGAGTCAGGAGCTCTTCAACCCGGTCAGCCCTCGTGAGCCCTCCACGGAGCTCAACGTTAACCAAAAACTCCTCCAATTGTTGCCTTGTCAAGAAACAAAACCGGCTATTTTTGCCAAGTACTGTGACCGCTGTTTGTTCTCATGGAAACATCGTTGCTTTCCTGCTTAATGTGGAGTGAAATGCTGTGCTAAACTTTTTAGAAATGATTAGAATCTCTAATCAGATCAATGACAGGGCTGCTGTGGATTAATTTGAATGAATCACAATGAAGTATCATCTTAATCTATAATGATCTCTTTAGATTTTACACAAGTAAACAGCCTCGAGAGAGGCTTGTCTCAGGCAGGCTTGAATCCCTGACTACATACACACACATTGATGCATACAGGAACATGATGAGCACCGGTAACCTTCAGCCTTCACTCACCTGCATGACAAATGTTGAACAAGAAAGAGTTGAGAGTTTTGCTTTTGTTGGCCATTTATGAGTGACATTGAGAAGAGCATCAGAAGGATGTGCCCCTCTATAAAGATGAAAAAGGCAGCAGTAATAACCGAGGAGAAAACAAACAGCAAATATGCATCCATGCATTATTCATTATTGTGCATTGTATTGGTGCAGTGTTTATTATTTTAACTTTTATCCATCTAATCACGTAGAATAAATGGACAGCAAGAGGACACTGACAAATGGGCCTAAAACATGACAAAAGCAGGAGCCAACATTAGTCGAGAGAAAGGAGGTGTGTTCAGACGGCACTGCTGCCTGTAGAAGACAGGGGAGGTGGCCCAAATCCTCCGTCAGCCCACACCTGCACGAGAGCAGCACAGAGGAAGAACAAGGAGGAAACATGCTGTGACAGGATGAGCAGCAGCAGCAGCAGAGCAGCAACAGCAGCAGTAGCAGCAGCAGAGCAGCAACAGCAGCAGTAGCAGCAGCACCAGCTATAATATGAGCTAACGTTTGCAGTTTTAATGGCAGAGCAGCCTGTTTTCTCTTCCTCTTTCTTTTCTACCTCATTGAGGTAATTGGTGAGAGACACTCCAGGAGGAACCTCGGGCATGGGGACAGTCATTGACTTTGCCTTTAAATACATCCTGGAAGCAGAACATCTCAGAACAGCACGATCATCTCTTCACCACTATGTCATTTCTTGGGTCTTTCTTTGTTATTTGGGTATCGTGACTGTGATGTTGCTGCTCTGGAACAAACTACAGCTCCTCAGATCTACAACATCCCAGTTCTTTGTTTCTCTCTGAAGTGTTTGCAGGTGACAGTAAATCAAATAATAAATATACCGTACACATATATATATAAAGGTTTATCTATTCTCCTCACGTCCTCCCCCCATCTGATCTTCAGCAGTATTAAATAAAACAAGACAGGATGAGACGTCGCTGACAGGCAGCTCGCATCAGTTCACAGATTTGTTGGAGCGAATGTACATGAAAACATCCCAGAAGGACGATTGTGAGAGGAGGTTCTTGCCATGTCATTACTACGAAGTTGGTTCTTCCTGGCCTTGTTCTTCCTCCCACATCCCTGGGGGACAGTTTTAAGGCTGGCCTGTTGTTTCCTCCCCAACAAAAGGACCTCACGCAGGAAAAAAGGTCATTTTAGGACCTTTTTCTGGGTCTGGAGAGGAGACCTATGACAGCAGCACTCTGCAGCTGATGCCTGTTTGCTGGCTCCTGATTGTTCTCCTCTTCCACTCACTCAAGGTTGCTGGACTCTGCTGGACGCCCAGGAGCAGGACTTGGCTGAAACGAAAGACTCGACATCTAATGTGGCTCCACATTGGCTTCTGCTGAAGCAGCGGCACCTCAGCGAGCACTCTTGTCTCATTCCTTTTGGCTGGACAGAGTCTAAACTAACATGCAGACTCTCGACGCTGGAGCTCTTTATTACTAAAGAGTGGGTGTTTTGCCCTAGTTGGCCTTCCTGTTGTTGACAGTTAACTCTGCACTTCTTTGTGTTCCCAAAGATGCACCCCAACGCAGCTACAGGAGCCGTTTATAAAGTCACAAAGATTTCCATTGTTGCACGATTGGTGATTTTGGAAAGAAACTAAATGTTGTGGTGATGTAAAAAGTGTAGATTTTGGTCAGTACAAGTGAAACAAGAGAGTAAATGAGTGGAAGTCTCACATTTCTCTACTGGAATAAAGCTCCTAACTAGCTCCACTTAAGTAGTACCGCTAACGTGATCATAATATTGAGTTAAAAGGCTTTTGTCTTTCATCTCAGTACACTAAAGTGTCTTCAGCAGCGTCCTGACTCATCAGAGAAAACCTCCTGAAAGGTGTCAGACAAGATATACAGACTTTCTGAGATATTCAGAGATACAGCTAAAAGGGTTTGATGCCATTTCAAATGTTGTTTTAAGGCTTCATGGTGACATATTTTGATTCACACAAAAATCCAGCTGGGCTGTGAATTCTGTGCTCTGTGCCCATCCTCTCTCCTCTCCTCTCCTCTCCTCTCCTCTCCTCTCCTCTCCTCTCCTCTCCTCTCCTCTCCTCTCCTCTCCTCTCCTCTCCTCTCCTCTCCTCTCTCTCTCTCTCTCTACCCAGCCGGCCATCAGCAGGAGGGTCCCCCTACATGAGCTTGGTCCTGCTCAAGGTTTCTTCCTGTTAAAGGGGAGTTTTTCCTTGCCACTGTTGCTTGTCTGGGGTTAGGCCCTGGGATTCTGGAAAGCGCCTTGAAACAATTTTGATTGTAAAAGATGCTATATAAATAAATAAAGATTGATTGATTGATTGATTGATTGATTGATTGATTGATTGATTGATTGATTGATTGATTGATTGATTGATTGATTGATTGATGCTGGTGACCAGGAGCTTAAATAGCAAAGAGATTAGTCATTGTCAGCAGGGGTGACTGTCACCAGCTCCATCACGCCCCCTGGGAAGAGAGCAGAGCAGGAACAGGGACCACACCACAAAAGAACACCAAAATTAACACCCAGGTCCATCAAACTGATGTTACTCCATGTCAGCGACAACAACCCCTAGCTTAAAGGTTGCTCAGCTAACAGGTGGTCTTCGCAACAAAAGAGAAAAATGGAAATGAAGCTCTTTGTTTTAGGTTTTAGTGGATCCACAATCCAACCTTAATGTCAACAATAGACACCTTCAGGACCAGACAAACTTCTTGAAACAACCACGTAGTCCCTGATTTTTGGTTCCTCTTGTGTTTGGTTCCTCTTGTGTTTTTCTTGTGTTTCCCAGTGAAATTCTTTTATTTGGAAGAAACAACCTGAACTTGTGTTGATTCATTCACTATTAAAGTTGTTGGTGACTGTTTTATTAGAGCATAACATGACAACAGACTCGAGAATATGAGTACAGCACAGCTAGGGGGCTGCTAGCTTTTAATTTCATCTTAAAGGATACTATCAGGGTCCCAGGGAGGGTGCTGGAGCCTGTCCCAGTGTCATTAGCTCATTACACAGCTCTCCATGAATCTTTGAGTGTGGCTCCTTGCTCAAGGGTACCTTAGTGATGCTTTGAAGGTCTCCTGATACCTCCCCCTACTACCCTCAGGTTTTTGACCCACCACGGCTAAAGTGACAAGGCTTGAACCCTCTGCTTCTCAGCACAGCTGAGAACCCTACTGCTACTACCCACCCTAGTATGCTATACCGTCCTACTATGCTATACCGTCCTACTATGCTATACCCTCCTACTATGCTCTAGCCTCCTACTATGCTATACCCTCCTACTATGCTATACCCTCCTACTATGCTCTACCCTCCTACTATGCTCTACCCTCCTACTATGCTATACCCTCCTACTATGCTATACCCTACTACTATGCTATATCTCTCAGTAGACCATGCTAATATGAAGAACACCCGTGCTGATCATGCTGAATGACTGAGTGAATGCAGCTTCGTGATCACTGCAAAGTGCATCTGTGTGCATGTGCATGTTTGTGTGTGTGCACGTGCGGGCACGTGTGTCACTTGAACTTTTAAGTCAGACGTTATTGTGCTGAGAGCCTAAAGCTCCTAAAGATGCTGGCACAGCTTTTTAAACTTGGGGATGCAGCAGGTTCCAGTTAGCACAGGGAAGAGCTGTTAATCACTTCACAGATGTGCATCAGTTGTCTGACTTTTCCACAACAATTAGCATCTTTGACGGGACAGTGGGCTTTCAGATGATGACGGGGTGAGTGAGGGGCCAGAAGCAGCATGGCCCAGCATTATCTCCACATGGTTCCCCAGCAACTGCAGACACTGTGGCAGCTGTTGGGGTCGCCTCCACCTCTGCTTGGCAGATGAACCGCGACAGCTGACGCCTGAACAGCCAGTCAGAGAAAGTGGCTGTAATGAGCAGTTTGACAGACAGACAGCGTCGGATCGTCGATGAAGTTATTTCCCTGCACCGCCGGCTCTGCCAGGCTCGGTGAGCCTACGGCTGCCAGATCACTGCTGGGCTGCTTTATCTGATGTCATGAGGAAGAAGAGGCAAATCCCACAGTCTTGTGGAAAATGGAAAATGCCTCATGAATGATTCATTCTGCAGCTCGTTGTCTACATTATAAATGTATGGACATCAATGTACTGTTACCAAAACCTACTTATAAAAGAGAATATTTACTATTCTTTGAAGGTGGGAACATGGTGAAGTGGAAAATGGGACAAAGATACCTGACACACCAGAGATGCTAAAGAGTGTAGTACAGGAGCTTTGCAGAAGTTCCTGTGCAGAGAAAAGAGTTGATTTTTGTTTTACTGAGTTTAAGACCTTGAGCATAAAACACCAGGAAGCAGATAGTGGAAGTTATTAGATTGGGATCTGTCCAAAGTTGGGTTGATTCCTGGACAAGGTCCAGTGTTGTCCGATCGGCATGGGTCCAAAGAGTCAAAGAGAGAAAGAACCGCTGATTGTGTTCTGGCCTGTGTGTGTTTCTGCTGCTGCAGACAGCAGAGCTGAAGACCTCCAGGAAAAATAGCCAAACGAAGAGTTCTTAAGCCTAATAAGACTCATCTCCATCTTCTGGGTGTCTGCTACTGTGCCTGAGGAAAGCCAACCCCAGTCTGACAGACAATTACTCGATGGTTCCATCCAGGCAGATGATGTCCTTCAGCAAAAGTAGCAGATTTGGTAGAACCAGGGTGGCAGGAAGGCCCCCAACCAGCACCAACACCTGTGGTGAGCTTTGATCTGCTGAAGCCCAGTCAGGGACACCAAGCTCTTGTTGAGCAGTCACTCATTGGACATGAGGAAGATCAACTTTGGCCTGGGGTGACATACGTCCAACATGTATCTGTAGCTTAGCTTTGCCTAATGCATATTTTAAAGGCTAAAATGTAGTAATTTAGTAATTAGAAACACTTTCACATAATGGCAGCATTTTTGTGCTGGGATGAAGAAACTGTGCTGCTCTGTTCCTGCTCCAGTTTAACCTGCACAGCCCTAAAATGCCCCTCTGACCCCCTCTGACCTCCTCAGACCTCCTCTGACCTCCTCTGACCCCCTTTGACCTCCTCAGACCCCCTTTTGCCTCCTCTGATGTCCTCAGACCTCCTCTGACCCCCTCAGACCCCCGCAGACCTCCTCTGACCTCCTCTGACCCCCTCTGACCTCCTCTGACCTCTTCAGACCTCATCTGATGTCCTCTGACCTCCTCAGACCTCCTCTGACCTACTCTGACCTCTTCAGACCTCCTCTGATGTCCTCAGACCTCCTCTGACCCCCTCAGACTCCCTGTGACCCCCTCTGACCTCCTCTGACCTCTTCAGACCTCCTCTGATGTCCTCAGACCTCCTCAGACCTCCGCTGACCTCCTCTGACCTCCTCAGACCTCCTCTGACGTCCTCAGACCTCCTCTGACCCCCTCAGACCTCCTCTGACCCCCTCTGACCTCTTCAGACCTCCTCTGACGTCCTCAGACCTCCGCTGACCTCCTCTGACCTCCTCAGACCTCCTCTGACGTCCTCAGACCTCCTCTGACCCCCTCAGCCCTCATCAGACCTCCTCTGATGTCCTCAGACCTCCTCTGACCCCCTCTGACGTCCTCTGACCTCCTCAGACCGCCTTTGACCCCAACACCAGTCCTTCCTGCACATTTGGTGCTTGACAACCATGTCCCGGCACATGTGTCCTTTGGAGCGCCGGGGAGAATTACTGCCTGCATGAAGGTCTGGACTCTAAATTCCAGCACCCAGAACCTCAACAGGCTCATTCCTACTGTGGGAGCAGAGACACATTTGATCAGAGGTTCTTATCAGCAGCTTCTGTGGGAGCACATTCGTTTCAGGAACCAGTTAGCCCACATTGTTGGAATATGGAACATGATAACCTTTCATGCTTCAATAAACCCTCCAGCTTCTTTGGCCCTACCGGATATCCTGTTTCTGTATGTGAAGCCAAGACAAATCTGCAGACAGGCCTGTTAAACCAGTGGCTCCTGATGAAATGTGGTGTTTACCCAGCTGGAGCCCCTGGAGCTCTCTGAACAACTCATCCACATCTTCCGACGGCGTCCACCAGCTTAGCAATTTGCTCAAATGTGACTGATTTCCATGGAAATCATCCTGGAGCGAAACACACTATAGAGGAGAAATCGAGATCTCCAGGAAGAGCAGGCAGACGCTGGTTCTCCATGCGTCCACCAGCACCTGAATGGTGATAGTTGACAGTGAGAGGACGTCCGCGGGACAGTGCAGCAGGCTCAGGCTTTACCAGGACTGATAGGACAGCAGCAGGACCAGAGCAGGACCAAGTGTGAGGAGTCCTCCTCCTGCTCGTTTAACCCCTGGGGGGTCAGGCGGAAAATGGGGGAGGCTGGAAGTCTGAGCTGAATTAGAGACGTACCATGTTATGCATCTCTCTAGTGGGTTCAGGGTCCCATCGGTCAGTCTCAGTGGATTCAGCAGCATTCAGCAGCTCTTTGAGCCTCACGGAGCAGCCAGCGACCCGCAGAAACGGTTCTGGAGACCCGTCCTACGGGGCCAGAGGGATGACGACAGTGTGGTTTGGTGTAATTACGCCACAGCTCTCATGCAGCGAGCACACGGCGGCCTGAATAGGCAGCAGCCAAAATAAAAGGCCAACACCTCCACCCAGTGGTTACGCTCACTCTTTATGTGACGCCAACAATATGGGATCCAGAGGGGCGGCGCGCAAGGACCCTGATCAAGGACCCTGACTATGAGTGGAAGCAGGCAGTCCCGGGAAAATAGTCAGGTGAGAGCGTTTTAATCACCCTTGAAATGAGCGATTAGAATAATTATTTCTGTGGAGGGGGAGGCTCCTGTTATTACCGGTGCACTCTCCAGTATTACAACAAATGGGTCCCTGCTCATTAGGATGAGTTGTGCTTGGCCTGTGATTGGGAGCCTCTGAGGAGATCGCTTTATTACTCTGTGAGCAGCACATGTGATTAGCATTCAGGCGCTGTGCTTCTCCAACATTCGCACACAAACACACTTTTGTTGCTTGTAACTCAATAACATGTCCTCCTCCTCCTCCTCCTCCTCCTCCTCCTCCTCCTCACTGGAACCCTGTTAGCAGCACATTATTAGGGCTCCGGTGCTTCTGCAGGAAATGTGTTCTTCTTCTTCCAGTACATTTGCTGCCTTTTTGGGGCCCTCGCTGCTTGCTCACAAACTCAGCAAATGTTCCCTGCATCACCGAGGCCCCACTTATGGTCCCACGATGCCAACGAAAGACTCTGGAACCGTGTTTGAAGTCCAGCAGGAAGTCCCACATTTAGAATTGAACTGTCGAGGCCTCCTTTTCTCGCTCCATCGTCATCATTTAACCACACAATCTTGGACGACGTTAAATTGGACGACGTTAAATCTCATCTGAGGGTTTGGACGAGGCAGCGAGGCACATTTGAAGCTTCACCATAAAAACAGGAAGTGGCTGACATTCAGACATATGGCGTCCAATCAGAGTCAAAGGTCACATATTGACCCCCCCCACACACACACACACACACACATACACACACACATACACACACACGGGAGACTTCATTGGGTGAGATAAAGCCGGTGTCAGTATTCACAGCCTGAAATGAAACTTTGTCCCTTTTCAAAAACGACCGGACCACCAAAACATCAGCGGTCCTTTAGGCACTTGGCTAAAAGATAAAGATGGAAAAGGAGGAAAAGATCAAGACAACAGTGAGAAGTTAGCAAGTGATTTATCACCTAAATCATTACTATTCACGTTGAAAATGACACCCGTTAAGGGCAACATTCATGCGAGAAATAGGTTAAACTGGGGTTAAACTGGGAGACATTAGGATACTGTACTGTATGTTAGCATGGCGCGGAATAGACACTCAGCACGCTCGATTTATCTTCCTCTCTTCCCCCTCAAGAGCCCAAAGCTTCTTGTTCTTCATTAACATTTAATGGCAAACCGCCTTAATGGTGTATCACCATCACTAACTGGTTCGGACTGGGAGCAAGACCCCAAGGGAGCGTTGGGGAAAGCAGACTGTTAATGAAAACTCATTGTGTTTTGCCTTCCTGAGAGGAAAAACCTCGATGAATACAAGTTCAGCAGTTTGGGGTTGATGATGGCGCCAGCAGTTACCTGTTTAATATGAGCATCAGGGGAGTCATGGCGCTTTCTTCACGCTTCAGGCTCCAGTGTTGCTCATTTGCCTCCACACCAGGAAGCCATAGGAAGCACGTTCCCCCGCTCTATACACAGTTAGGTCTAGTTCAGTATGAAAGTTGAACACGACTAATGATTAACGGTGCCGAAAAGCCTTTCGGTGCACCGACGGTTGATTTCCCAACCTTCACTGAACTAATGGTTCTGTGATGCAAACTCCTTCTGACTCTGCTCCCCTACACGGGCTGAAGGCTGCTGCACCAGCGCATCCTGTCTCTGGGCATTTGTAAACATAATTATTGAGCCTAAATAGTGATTTTTTTTAAAAATATTTCTGAGCGATGCACCATACTGGAGGACATTTTTGGGGGTAAAAACCAGGGAGCAGTGGGAGACATTGAAACTGTAGGTTTGTAGTGATTTCCTCCAACGTTTTCTGCAATTGCATGACATATCCAGCCAAAGCTTGTGAAATGTGTTTCACTGTGTTCCCAGCAGGCTTTTCAAATGATTTTTGACATGGTGTGTATAGCTGTGCCCCTGAAGATTAATCCAGCATTAACTTCATCCCTTTTATCCTCATAGGCATTCTTTTCTGCATCACTGATTCGAGGGGGGGGGTGTTTTAAGAGATCTTTTACATATTCTGGGCCGAATCGAATCAAAAGCTAACTTCAGCGCCACCTTTCACTGCGGGTGATTTAACAGGTTTGCTTAATTCTTCATGCATATGCGCACTCTGTGACGTAAACGGAACCTTCCCTTCTTCAAGGATCGGATGTGAGCCCGTCTTCGGGGACGTGGGGATGGATTTGAAGCGTGCACACACTTCCTGGTGCATCCCTTACTTCCGGCGAAGATTAAAAATACGCTCTTAGCCTCGTAAGCTAGCTAGACGACTTGGGGGAAAAAGTTATGTCTGACGGAGAAGTGGATCTTAAACGAGGGATTCTGGAAATGGACTTTAATTCTGCCCCTTTCTTGCATGAATAGTAGACATTAGCCCAATGTCCATAGAGCCGGCACAGGCTACGAGACAACTGCAGAGGGTTAGTTTGTTGGAGCAAATAACTCCCGACAGCTAGCATTAGCAGCAGGCCAGCCGGACAGAGCTAGCCCAGGTATTCTTAGGCCTGTGACTCTTGGCATTGTGGCAGACAACTGCACCTTTGGGTTGTTTTTAGCGGCTGTTTACACTCGTTATATACGGATGTAGATTGTGTTGCATATGTTTCAGATTAAGGTGGAGGCGCCTTTAATGCCCTGGCAGCGTCTCCCGGGAAGCTAACGTTTCATTGTGGGCCTTTAGGATGCGCAGATAGAAGCCGAGCCGAATGTGACGTGATGACACGGTCATGTTTATTTTGCTTCGCTTTGTAACTTGTTCTTTTATAGTAACTTACTGGCTGACGTCCGCTAGTGATGTCTCTGTCGCTGCCGCCCGGCGATATACTTGAAACCCCTCCTGGATATCCCTTTGAAGAAATCACCTATGAAGACATTAAAGTTGAGGAGGTGGGCAGATGGATTCGGGTCGTCTGCACCCTCTGACGTCATCAAGGACCGGTGCTGAGGAGTAACTGGGTTCTGCTGGGTTTCAGGTGGTGGGAAGAGGCGCTTTCGGAGTCGTTTGCAAAGCCAAATGGAAAGGCAAAGACGTCGCCATCAAGACAATTGAGAGTGAATCGGAGAGAAAAGCCTTCATCGTGGAGGTAGGGGCGCTGATCCGGGATCTGCCGGGCCAGCACTTCACACTGGACAACTCACCGGGTTCACTCCTGCCTCCTTTTGTCTCCAGCTCCGGCAGCTTTCACGCGTGAACCACCCCAACATCGTGAAGTTGTACGGCTCCTGCCACAACCCCGTAAGTCCACTGGACTGTGCACCACTGACGGTCTCACGTAGACCTGCGGAGTCCGCTTGTGCTGGGAGTCCGCTACGGACCACCACCGAGGGTTTACAAGTCTTACTTTCCCCTGCTGGTGTCAGTATAAATCAATCATGCTGGCAACAGCAGGTGTATTTACCCAACGCCACAAACCAGAGGCCTTTTGTTTGGATTTTCAACATGCAGATATATGAAAAATGTAGTTTTCACATACGTGGCCTGGACTGGACCCCCCTCCTGGCTGGATGTGGGGTCTCAGCCAGGAGGGGGGTCCAGTCTAGGCCTGATGGACGCCGCCGGTGTTGCGTCCGTCTCTGACTCTTGTCTCTGCTGCTCAGGTGTGCCTGGTCATGGAGTACGCTGAAGGTGGCTCGTTGTATAACGGTAAGGATGCTCATGCACGTTCAACTGTGCCACTTCTGTCCACGTGCTCCCTCGCTACGCCCTTTCTGAGTGACGATTTAGCTACCTCTGGGTTGGTATGGAACCTGGGAATGATGGGATGGCGCCCATAGAGCAGAAAGCAGCATTTACGTGCACAGTAGCACAAGAAAAAGCACCTGAGTCTATTTGTAGTGAGGCCTTATTTACAGAATAAAGTCTGGGGTTGATGTGAGTCTGGAGCTCTATTTCTTCTGGAAATTTCTGGATTTTTCCAGTTTTTGTCGATGCCCTGAACTACCAAAGGGAAGGTTCCCCGAACCGAAACCCACGTGCACTTTAGAAGTCAGCACAGCAAAGAAGAAGTGGGTTCAGGTCTTTGAGCAGCACAGCAGAGGGATGGAGCTGTAATATTTGGTGCTGGTGGGATTTTAACACCTGTTTCTACTTGGAAAAGGTGTTATATTTGCTTCTCAAGCATGGTTTATTACAACGTAGCTCCGTATGTGTGCTGCCTCCTCTGTGTGATGCGTCTGCAGCCACCGTCAGGCCGCTCAAATCATTGTGTGTTGCGTTGTGTTCTGGCTCCGCTGCAGCTCCAGCATTCACAGCAGTCCAGCGTATTGTTCTACTCCTCTGGAGAGGAAAGTCTTTAAATTATTTCTTCTTTTAGGCTCATTTTCTGCACTAGAAAGTCAGAGGTGGATTCCTTCATTTTTAATTAAAGAGCCTGGCAGAGCTAAACACACCGCCGGTGTGGTTTGGCGGTGGCGGACCCACAGTGCACCCAATCACGTTATCTGTGTCATCGGGTCAACAGCCAACTACTAATAACCATCATTAGCTTGTTGTTAGCGGTCGGCCAGTAGCCAGTGCTGTCTGCTACCGCTAGGCCATCACCAGTGGTCAAGGGGACATTTGGCAGGTCTCAGTACTGCATATGTCAGCCTGACATCACCTAAAGAGGCTCTTTAAAGGTGTCATAAATTGTCAAGAATCAGTTTGGCGTTGTGTGGTTTGTTGTGACTGTGTTGTTTTGTCCCCAGTGCTGCACGGAGCTGAACCGCTGCCCTCTTACACAGCTTCCCACGCCATGAGCTGGTGTTTCCAGTGTTCCCAGGGTGTGGCCTACCTCCATGGCATGAAGCCAAAGGCTCTCATTCACAGGGATCTCAAGCCTCCTAAGTATGTCGCTACGCTTCACCTCAGGCCTCGCTGGCATCACATCTCACCCAAAACACAAAAGGGTCGACTTTCAAAGCTGCAGACACTGTCGCCTCCAGAGCTAGTAGGGTAGGAGAGCTAGCTAGGATGCTAGTAGGGAAACCTGCTTCTCCTCTTGACATTTTTGTGCTTTAAAAATGAGGGGGCAACCCCCACGGTGATGTTGGCCCCTCATGGGAGCACCATAATAGCAATGGTGATAACAATAATAATGAGGAGGAGGATTATTATAACAGTAATAACAATAATAATTCAGTCTCGGGTGCAGTTAAAGGTTTCAATGCTGGAACAGGCAGATGCTCTTTAGTCTCATTAATCTCACAGGCACCAAACGCTCCCAACAAAGGTTCCTGTTCTTGGGGTGAGTGTGTCAGGCCTGTGATTGCACCTGTCTTTGGTTTGTAGTCTTCTCCTAGTGGCAGGTGGGACGGTGCTGAAGATATGTGACTTTGGAACAGCATGTGATATCCAGACCCACATGACCAACAACAAAGGGAGCGCAGCATGGATGGCCCCCGAGGTATTTGAAGGCAAGTATGAGTGTTCATGTTGGCTGTGCATGTGTTGCAGGCTCCCTTTCTCTAAAAAGTCCAACATGTGGGATGTCCTCGCGTGTCAACAGACCTTTATTCACCCAGTTCTAAATATAACGGCAGGACTCAGCTGTGGCCCCGGTCAGGCCCCTCGCCACAGCACAGGATCTTATTTATCTTATTTGTGTTGACAAGGTGAAGCGACCTGTCAGGGGAGTGTTCATTCCCCAGGTGGGGGCAATTCTATCTGCCCCGTAACAGCGCTGCCATAGTTTCCCTGTCTGACAGGACCAGGGGTTGATCATAATGAGACATGGACCCGGCTGAGTACTCACAGGGATGTTGGTTCTAGTCCCTCTCTTGGTTCTGGGAGCTGATTTGAGGAGTGCTGCAGGTCAGCATATGCCCACTGGCCTGGTGGATCACCACGCCTCAGCTGAGCTTTGAATAATGCCCCCCCCCCCTCTCTGCTCAGCTCCCTTTAGAAACCTGCTAATGGCAGAAAAGCTGCTGTGCGTTCAGAGATACCCGTGCACTCACCTGTCCATCTGTGTGCATGTGTGTGTGTGATCTGTGCAGGCAGCAATTACAGTGAGAAGTGTGACGTGTTCAGCTGGGGCATCATTCTGTGGGAGGTGATCACGCGCAGTAAACCCTTCGATGAAATTGGCGGACCAGCGTTTCGCATTATGTGGGCCGTACATAATGGTGAGTACCCGAGGGGGGGGGGGGGGGTCCAGGGACCGCATGTTTCACTAGCACATCTGCAGATGCTAGCAGATGTTAGTAGGTGCTAGCAGATGCAGCGGCTCACAGCTCAGGCCCATTTTCCTTGTGTTTCCTGCTTCCTGCTCCTCGGTCAGGCACAAGACCTCCTCTGATAAAAGATCTGCCCAAGCCCATCGAGAGCCTGATGACGCGCTGCTGGTCCAAAGACCCCTCGCAGCGTCCTTCCATGGAGGAAATAGTGAAGATCATGACTCATCTGATGAAGGTGAGCATGGCCACAGCTTTTAGCCCACTGCTTCGTGGAGCTGGAGCCAGGAGTTCCCTCATGTTCCCTCTTCCCAGAGCAGAGCTGGTCAGGCAGCTCCTGTTAGTGATGTCTTAAGCCAGAGTAGATCTAACAACCCTGAACCTGTGTTCTGGTTAGCACCGTAGCCCCGAAGCACCGAGGTTCTCAGTTCGACTCCCCTGAACATCAGTAGAAACAATAAGAAGCTAACCGAGTTAGCACAGCCAGCTGCTAATTTCCACCCGTTCCCTCCTGGGGGGGTCAGAAAGTCTCCTCAATAGTCGGAATACAGGCAGAGGATGAGGACGAGCGCCTTCAGCTGCGGTCCTGGTGGAGTCCCCTTTTGGAGGAATGTCCCACAGTTCCTGGGCAGTTCCTTGTCTCACACACACCTGATTGGTTCTGCTCTCTGTTCAGTACTTTCCAGGATCTGATGAGCCGCTCCAGTATCCATACCAGTACTCAGAGGGGGGGCACAGCAACCCTGCCACTAGTACAGGTGAGTCTCTGGATGCTGCTCCTGTGGACGCTGCAGGACAGACTGCTGAGCGTGTGTCTCTGACAGGTTCCTACGTGGAGTACAGCGGCACCAGCATGAGCACCAGGAGCGACGCAAACATGGAGCACAGCGACTCTCTGCGGAGCAACGACACCATCAAGATCACGCCGCAGCTGTCCTCGCACGGCAAGACGAAGGTACTGGACACCTGCACGTGTCCTCTTCACTCTGGCTGGACGTGATGCTCAATCACAGGAGCCAGCAGCCCAGACTAGATCCTGATCAGAAACCTGTCTCCCCCTCTCTGTCTCCCTCTCTCTGTGTCCCCCTCTCTCTGCGTCTCCTCTCTGCGTCTCCCTCTCTCTGTGTCTCGCTCTCTCTGTGTCTCCCTCTCTCTGCGTCTCCTCCTCTCTGCGTCTCCTCCTCTCTGTGTCTCCCTCTCTCTGCGTCTCCCTCTCTCTGCGTCTCCCTCTTTCTGTGTCTCCCCCTCTCTGTGTCTCCCCCTCTCTGTGTCTCCCCCTCTCTGTGTCTCCCTCTCTCTGTGTCTCCCTCTCTGTCTCCCTCTCTCTGCGTCTCCTCCTCTCTGCGTCTCCCCCTCTCTGTGTCTCCCTCTCTCTGCGTCTCCCTCTTTCTGCGTCTCCCTCTCTCTGTGTCTCCCCCTCTCTGTCTCCCTCTCTCTGCGTCTCCTCTCTGTGTCTCCCTCTCTCTGTCTCCCTCTCTCTGTGTCTCCCCCTCTCTGTGTCTCCCCCTCTCTGTGTCTCCCTCTCTCTGTGTCTCCCTCTCTGTGTCTCCCTCTCTGTGTCTCCCCCTCTCTGTGTCTCCCCCTCTCTGTGTCTCCCCCTCTCTGTGCGTCTCCCTCTCTCTGTGTGTCTCCCTCTCTCTGTGTCTCCCTCTCTCTGTGTCTCCCTCTCTCTGTGTCTCCCTCTCTCTGCGTCTCCCTCTCTCTGTGTCTCCCTCTCTCTGTGTCTCCCTCTCTCTGTGTCTCCTCCTCTCTGTGTCTCCCCCTCTCTGTCTCCCTCTCTCTGTGTCTCCCTCTCTCTGTGTCTCCCCCTCTCTGTGTCTCCTCCTCTCTGCGTCTCCCTCTCTGTGTCTCCCCCTCTCTGTGTCTCCCCCTCTCTGTGTCTCCCTCTCTCTGTGCGTCTCCCTCTCTCTGCGTCTCCCTCTCTCTGCGTCTCCCTCTCTCTGTGTCTCTCTCTCTCTGTGTCCCCCTCCGTGTCTGCCTGTCTCCTTGTCCTGTTCAGGAGGAGCGACTCAGCACCCTTCCTCTGTCCAGGAGGGGCAGTGTTGAGACCCTGTCTGCCAGGACTCAGTGTTTGTCCTCTTCTGACAACAAGCGCATGAGCGCCGACTTCTCAGAGCTGGAGCCCAAGATGCCGTTTGCACCAGCAGGTCAGGCTCCATTCACACATGCAGCGCCACTCTCGTGAGTCCAGAGACACGAGGGTCCCAGGCTCCTCCCCTGGGGGGGACACACTCGTCTCTGCTCCTTCCTTCAAAGGAAGAAGGACGAGCATCAGATGAGGGTGTCCTCGTCAGGAAGCGCCCTGCTGTAACGAAGGAGGGGCTTTATCGGGGGGGGGTTCTGATGCTCCTTGTTCCGACGCACCAGGCCGTCCCACAGCGGCCCCCACCACCACGCCGGGGGCCGTCTCGTGTGACGTCTCTCTCGCTGACAGTGTTGCTGCTGTCCCAGGCCTGGTGGGGTGCATGTCCCCCTGCACGTCTCCTGTGTTAGTCGCTCTGCATGTGTAAAGCTACCATTTCCTGTCTGCCTTAGTCTGCATCTGCATGCTTGTGTTTGTGGCTGTGCGTGTGTGTGTGTATGTGCGCGCGTGCGTGTGTGTGTGTGTATTTGCAGCACCCCCGCAGTATAAGCGAGGCCACCGTAAAACGGCATCGTTCGGCACCATTCTGGATGTCCCCGAGATCATCGTCACAGGTATCGGCGTCTCCGTGGCGGTGACCTCTCATCTATGTTGGACCAGGCTCACAAACACTGGCTCACCAAAGCAACTCTGAGTCCAAAGTTTCCCCCCCCTGATGGATCCTGCTGGGTCCAGGCAGCACCATGCTTCACCTTGAGACATAGATGAGAGGGGCACCTAGGAATGGGCTGTGGGGTGTCTCTGGCAGCCGTGCACGTGGGCCTGTCCTTGTCCATTGTAGTGGATGCAGTAAAAGCATGCCCCCCCCCCCCCCCCCCCTCTTCCACCCCGATGGTCAGAGCTGTTAGAGCAGAGGTGGGTCCAGTGGATCAGGGAGGGTTCCTAGAGGGGACGGCGGGCCAGCTGGAGCCTGGCCCCAGATTCAGTCCCTACCTGGTACCTGGGCCTGGTACCTGGGGGGGGGGGGGGCTGAGAGGCTCCTCCTGGTGCTGTCTCCCGTCTGCTCGCTTCAGCCACACTCTCATTTGTAGCCACCTGATGAGCTCACACATGCTAGTTTAGCTCCATGCTAATTAGCGGCGCTTGATTAGGCTTGTTAGCAGGAACTAGTTAGCTGCAGTCATGTGACCAGAGGCTGCAGCTGTAGTAAACACAGCCCTCCAGTACGGACAGGGCGTCCTCGGGCTGATGGCAGAAACACCCCCCCACCTTCACGTCTCCTACCTGTTAGGGCTTTTCATCATGTCTTTTCTGGTGTGTCCATCTTGTCCTCAGCCTCGTGTGAGCCTCAGAGACGTCGGTCCGTACAGGATCTGTCCGTCAGCTCGGACCACCGAGAGTCCGACCACGTAAGGACGCTTGGACACTTTGACCTTTTGACTTTGAAGCTCGCTGCTCGACTGCTCGTGAGGAGTGACGGTGCTGCTGTGTTTTGTCTCTGTGTCCTGGAGCAGGGCAGCAGGAGCAGCAGCCGCTCCTCCAGTCCCAGCGTCAGGATGCCCCCCCCGGAGAAGACGGGCAGCAGAGCCTACTTCTCCCCTGAGGACCCCACAGGTACTCCAGCACCTGTCGGGGCACCTTTTCTAGACTGTCCTTTCTAGACTTTATTTGGTCTTACGGGGGGACGGTGGACGGTCTTCTCCTGAAGCAGCTGGACACATTGAGACGGTCAGGAAAGCTCCGCTGGTCCTCATGTTCAAACTCTTTGTTTCTCCTCAGACACCAACGGCTCAGACAACTCCATTCCCATGGCGTATCTCACCCTGGATCACCAGCTGCAGGTAGGCCGGCGCGTGTGCACGTGCGCGTGCGTGTGTTTGTCTCTATAGATGGACAGTCTAAAGGTCCCAGGACCAGAGTAAGGAGCCCATTGATTTAAGGCTGACTTGTCTCCACGTGAATGTTCTCGGTCGTCCAATATGGTGGGACAGTGTCCAGACGGGTGTCCCTGTCCAGTCGCTTGGACTCTTTATATCTTCTCTGTGCTGGTCAACAGAGCAGTTTGAAGCTTCTTGTCTCCTTCCAGCCTCTCACTCCTTGTCCAAACTCCAAAGAGTCCATGGCTGTGTTTGAGCAGCACTGCAAGATGGCGCAGGAGTACCTGAAGGTGCAGACGGAGATCGCCCTGTTGATCCAGAGGAAGTAAGTGGAGCTGCTGGGGACACGCCGGTGCTGGGGAGCTGTCTGACTCCTGTGTTGATGCCTGCAGGAAGGAGCTGATTGCTGAGCTGGACCAAGACGAGAAGGACCAGCAGAACACTTCTCGGCTGGTGCAAGAGCACAAGAAGCTCCTGGATGAGAACAAGAGCTTGTCCATGTACTTCCAGAACTGCAAAAAACAGCTGGAGCTCATCCGGGTACAGCAACAGAAGAGACAGGGGACATCCTGATCAGGCAGAGACGAAACTGAACTGCCCCCCCCATCCCCCACCACCACCACCCCCCCGTCCTGCTGCGGCACACTAACACTACCCTGTCCCATCTTCTGCACACACACAGCCACACACACATTGCTCTTGCATTCTGCTGTCCTGCATGTCGCCTCACCCCCCCTGGCGTGTCCACCGGGTCCACGGGGACCAAACAGACCCTGGCTCTGCTCCCCAGGAGTCCTCTGGTGGTACGTTTTTCTGAGTGTCAGGAGGAAACTCTCAGGACTTTTGGGGTGCCCAGTCCCTTCGTGTGCGTGTGGGTGTGTGTGTCCCTGTCCCTGTTACGCAGTGCGCCCCCTCCCCTCCAGATATTTGGATTCATGTGTCGTCCTCAGCATGAGCCTCCCCCACCGACCACAGCTGCTTGAGTCCAGATGAAAGGTGGAGGACCTGCAGCCGTCTGGAGCGTCCCCTGTCCTCAGGCTCCACCTTTGGCTTCAGTAGATTCCTTTAGCGTAGATGTTGGCTCCTTCTTGCATTTGGACACATTGAGACTCTCCTCAGACGACCCCGGGGGCTCTCTCATCCATGGAGTGTGTTTTTAGTTCACATGTGGCCTTAGGATCTGCCTGCATTTTAAGTGCTTGTTTTACGTGACCTTTAGAGGGAGGAACCGTACGCAGATATTTTTACTCCTCTGGACAGTGAATGAAATTTGTGCAGAGAGAAGAATGTCAGTCAGCTGTAAAATGTTCGCCACCAGCTTTATGTCCAGGACGGGAGTCGTACTTTCAACCGTTGGAGGTGATATTCCCCCGTCTCTCTCTGCTCATCCACCCAGGATTTTTGCACAATCGCTTTGTTTTCATGTACAAATCTAATTTGATGTCATTCTCTTTTTAACAGACTTGATGAGTCGTGGTTTTAAATCTGTTACTGTACAGAATTGAATGTTTACTGGCCTTTTTTTTTGTTCCTTTAGAAAACAGTTGTTATCAGGACCTGCCGTATGTGTCAGTGAGCAAGGCATTATACAATAAAACTAATGGCAAAAGGAGGATTTCCTGTCTTGGCTTAGTTTTTAACATTTCCTCAGATTTGACAGCAATACAGAGGGGAAAAAAAGACTAAAAACATTGAAATCAGACCCCAGATTTGGAAGATCTGTTGGAAGACCGATGGCCTACGTGGGGCTAAATCCCAGTTAAATACTGAGGCACTGGTGAACAGCCAGGAAAACTCTTCAAGCACCTGATTCCTTCACTCTTGTTGGATTCCAGGCTGCTTTAAATACTACATAATGGCAACTTTCTGATCTAGAAAATTCCTTTCCACTTAAACCTCCATGTGCATTTATGGTACATTTTGTAAAATAAATATTGGGATTTGATTCAAGAGTCTTTATTGTCATTTTGTCCTTGAGGCTCCTGAGATAGAAGGCAAAAACACATGAACGCATTTAAAGACCTACACAGAAAAAATATAATAGGGAAATTTGTTGCACACATTTAGTTGTTATTTAGCTCATCCTAATAGTTATTATTGTTATTTAGCTCATCCTCATCGCCGTGGATGGAGGGATAGATCTGAAAACAGCCTGACGTCACCTATCTGCACTATATGTAATACCCCTGAGTCACCACAAGGTGTCGCTTAGCTCCCAGTGTTTCTCATCAGTCCTGTCAGAATCTGTCATGGACAAAGAAATGCACATTCACTGTTACCAGGTCCGCGGTGATTTCATGATGTCATGGCAGAGGGGCGATCGCGAGCCTCATAAACGATCGCTGGAGTTGATTTCTTCTTGTTGAATGAACTGAGCTGCATGTAAAGAGGGAACTATCTCAGGCACTCGTGACTGTGTTTGAAGCTGAGGAACAATGACTCAGTGTGGAGAAATGATGTCATCTTCCTTCTACCCAGCCAGGTGTGTGTGTGTGTGTGTGTGTGTGTGTGTGTGTGTGTGTGTGTGTGTGTGTGTGTGTGTGTGTGTGTGTGTGTGTGTGTGTTCCCTGGATGCGGGAGCACAGCTATTGTTGCCAGCTTTGTTCTCTGCTCCCCTGTGTGCGTGTGTGTGTGTGTGTGTGTGAGATTTTCACGTGGAATAATCCAATCATTGACCATGTTGCTGTCTTCATGTGACCCTGCTTGCTGCCCTGCTTGAGGACGTCTGCAGGTTTTCCTGATCTGAGTGTTTTTCTTGCTGAGGGAACCCAGAACGGTCGGCGGACCGGTAGGGATCGTTCTGATCACCTTCCTTCATCGGGAATCAAGCAACGTCAGTGTAAAGCAAAGAAACCAAAGCCGGAACTTCATCAGCGACTCGACTTTAAAGAAGAAAGAATGAAGCACAGATGCTGAAGTGCTTGTGCAGCAGTTTGGACCTGAGTAAAGGAAGAGTTTTATCAGAACTCCTGTCGCCTCGGTAACACAAATCATCCACCATTCAGTCATTCAGAGATCAACAAGCAGTCGGGATGACTCTTAAAGACACTTAGGTTCTCTTTCTGTGAGCAAAAGTAGATGTTGCACTTGAAAACCAACATGTGCTTTAGATTTTATCTACAGAGTGGTAACCATGGAAACTGGGTGACATAAATAGGCTAGCAGTGGCAGAGAGAGATGTGCCGTCTTTAAAAATGGACCGAATTTGGGTCATAATATCTCACATGCTGGTCTATAAATTGCTCCATGTGCCATTTAGGATTCTATTAATCTGCAGGAATCCCTGGTCGGTCTCCGCGGCGACGACTGGCGCTCGCTGAGCAGCTGAATGAGGTCTTCTCCGGAACCGTCCTACTCCTGCACACATCACACTCCTGTATGGAGTTCGACTGCAGTAACAGTGTGAACCTGCTTTTATTGAGAGCCTCATGATCACCACCTGGACAGTAGCTACCAATGATGTCACCAGGTCACCAGGGCAACGCCCAGGTGTAGCAGGAAGAGGAAAGTTTGTCTTCACCAAGTTCTAACCAGACCTCAGACGCAGCTCCGCAAACACCTAAGGATCCTGTCAAAGGTCATTTGAAGGCTGAGCAGAAACAGGAGCCGCTAATGCTGCCATGGTCCCACACAGGTGTGAAGCTGGTTAGTGAGGTGGGCTCCTGACACCTGACACAGCCCACTGGTGGAGGACGTAGACACCCAAGACCAGTGGGTCCAGGTCTCATAGACCCTGCTACTGGCAGGTTCTTCCAGGTACCAGGGTGCTGCAGGAACCTGTCAGACAAACAAACAGATCAATAAGAACAAAGCTGAACTGAAGTGGAAGAAGGCAAAGACCCAAAACGCAGCAGCAAACCACTGGAAGGTCTTCGTTGAACTGGGGGTCTGAGAGCCACAGCAGCATTAGAATACAGCTCCGTTCACCTGGACTGACTGTGGAATGTTGATCATGGACAGGACAACAGTCTGTCCATCAGACCAGAATCCCTGACACCGTCTTTTTCATGACATCTGTCCATGGAAATGAGGATTGATTGATAAAGGGAGACCCTGGTAGAACCTGGTAGACCCTGGCAGACCCTGGCAGACCATCAAACATTATAAGGAGAGAGTGGAGCAGCTCCCAGAAGAATACAGATGCTGCTCCAGTCTGCTGGGGCCAGGAGAAGAAGGAGCCAGGAGCCAGAGCTCCATTTATAGGTCAACCTACAGTTGAGCCGCTGTTGGGAAGGACATTCTGGAGGGTTTGTGGTAGCTACCCTCGTATATATAAAACCTGATGATCTTGGTCAGATCCTCATCTCCTTGATAAGAGGGAGAACACCTTCCAGTTTCTCTCAAAAGTCCAGCTGATCTCCGTGGATCGTAAAGACCTTCATTCTTTTTTTTTTACCCTGCAAGCAGAAGAGGGACCCTGGAGTAGAGAACAGAAGGTTAGAGAAGGTTCTCTGGTTAGAGGACAGAAAATGTGCAGTGAAATATTCATAACCAACTTAAAGGCTGAGAGGGAGCCTCAAGAAATGAGCGTGCAATTTTCAACACAGGCTGTTATTACAGCCCAGCGTACAACCCACCGCATGTGGGCGACAGGGCGGTTAGAGAAGTATGGCTGTGGTGACTCAGGCCTTCGGTGCAGCGGATGTTGTGCAGACTGAGGCATGTGGAGCACACACATCCAGAGCCAGGCCTTCTCCTCATGACTCACCCCTCACAGCCATCCACTCCCCTCTGTTTACTCAGACCATCCGGAGCATCCAGCCGCTAACTCAAAGCCGTCCAATCGCTGGGCTGCCTGACGGTTTCGGATTTTACTACCAGCAGCTTAGAGAGCTCTGGGTCTGGGTCCACCGCCCCTGTAGAGTCCAGCAGACTGGAGCTTCTGAGGCGGAGATTTCTGATACTCTGGTACTCTGGATCTAAACCAAAGATAAACCAGTCCCAACAGGAACATCTCCAAGCATCAGGTGAACAGAGCCAGGTGTGTGTGTGTGTGCGTGTGTGTGTGAGCGGTTAGCCGCAGGTGGAGCGTGACCCCACTCCATATCAGTCAGCTAGTCCAACAGTGGTTCCTCACAGAACCAGCAGGCACATTCCTGCTCCTGGAATCTTCAACATTCCCACCTCTCCCGTGGACGAATGTTCCCAACATGCAGCCGTGTGTGTTGGAGCCCTGCTGCTGTCAGCCTGCAGCTCTGATGGAGACACTTTCAGCTCACACGCTGCATTTCGCCCTCCTGTGTCTCTGCCCGGACTTGTTGCTCTTCAGAACATGAGTGGAGGTTCCTTCTGGAAGGTTCCCGTCTCAGAGAGGCCACAAACCTTGACGACTCACTGGGAAATGAGTCGTCTTCAGTGGTGAAGTGTTGACTCTCTGACCGGCGTCTCTTCTGGGACAGTTTTAATGTTTTTGAACTTGCACTCAATGTGTGGTAGCCTGTGGACACAAAGGTGCATTTACACACACTTACAACAACATTAAAACCCACAGAAAACAAATGAAATAGAGGTGAGAACCTTCAGTGAAACACCTGTACAGGCAGCGGTTTCCTGAGGAACCTGCTCAATTCCTACTAATCCAAGTTAAAGACCACTCTTGTGTGCTGGAGGGATTCTCACAGCTTGGTTTATTCAATTAAACAGAACACAGAGTGAGGGGTCAGACCCCGCGCCGCCGTCCCTGTCTTCTTCGTTGGTCTTCTTGGTTGTCTTCTGCTACCCGCTGGTGTGATGTTCCCTGAGCAGGTCAGCCTTCCATGGCAGGACAGTTGTAATGACATCACAAACTACCAGCGTTCTCCTTTTTATCCCCACCTTTGTGTAAAGTTTAAGACGTGTGACAGCAGCAGGAACTCTCCTGTGAACACCAGTGAAAGGAGCTGGGATGAGCGATGGCTGCTGGGAGCTGGGAACATCTGCTTCACTGTGATAATTCGTAATAACATGCAAACCCCCCGAGGGTGGACTTTACATCAGGAATTAAAACATTCCTTGTGTGTTGTCCAAAAAGAATGTGAGCTGCTTCCAAAAGGAGCCCCCTCACCTACTGTGGCTGAGCTTTAAAGGGAACACGGCTCTCCAGATTGTTAAACTGGATATTTAACAATCACAGCAGCAGGAAGCACCGTTAGCTGTTTCAATATAACACGTACAGTTTCACTTTTGTAGTCGCCCAATCAGTTTCAGATCTCAGAACCAACAGTGTCTTTACAGCCAGTATTCTGCAGCCTAGCAACCATATGCTGTATTTTCCTGATTAAGAGCAGAATTCCCTTATTAATCTTCCTGCCAGCCTTTGAATGCCGCTCTTTCAAACCTGCTCACCTCTCAAACCAACACCTGGGTGAGTTCATAATGGTTGTGTGATGAACTGAAGTCACATCATAGCTCCTTTAGTGAGTATTGTTGCTATGGTTTCCTATATTGTAGGGATTGTAGAAGGTGTGAACCAGCGATGAGATGAAAAGATTCCTTAATTCTATCCTGGAAAATCTGCCCAGTATGGCTACATCCATAACTGGGAAATAACCCCAGATAAGGAAGACGCGGTAGAAAATGGGAAGGACTTCCCTTGGAGAGATAGCTCTCCATTTGCGGTGTTTGTCTTCTTCTTGTCATTGTTGATGGTTTCAGTTTCTCCTTTCAAATAAATTAATAAAATCATATGAATAATTGACCTTGGTTCTGCTTTTAAAATAAAATCAGTCCATTCTTTGCGCCAGTGGTCCACATACCAGAGTTCTACAGTCATATGGGTTTAATGTTGACAACCTGGTGAATTATTACAAGATTTCCTATTTACCGTAGACAAGCCCCGCCCCCCGCAGCCCCTCTGGCTGGTATTTGCAGGGCGGACCTCATCAGATCATCAAAACAATCCGAAATGAGCCTCCTCGGAGCTGACGGATCCAACCAGAGCGGCGTCCAGGTGTAACCACGCTCGGCGTCACCCTCCGCTGTCACGTTCCCGCTGTGTGCGCAAGGTTGAGAGGGGCGTGGCGAGGAAGAGGGGGAGGGGTTGAGCGCCAGGACGGTAGTGTGATTCTCCAAATGCGGCTGCGCCACATTCACGGCGCAGCGCTCGCGCTTCTCTGCGGCCCCAACGCCGAGCGCGCGACGCTGACGATGTTGTGAATGAGCGGATTGGATGACGTCAGCGAGCGAATGTCAACAATGTAGCGGCCGAGAGTAGGCGTTCCAGTCGGGTGTAACAAACATCGGAGACGGAGAGGCACGCTGAGCTTGGGCACACGCGCACCCACACACGCACGCTCACTCGCACGCGTGCGCGCAGCTACAGACACGACAACAAACCGAATCACAGGTAGTCTTTTGTTGTATTGGCGTTTGGAGCGAGGAATAAGGGCTAACGGTGGCAGCCCGCTCGGCAACATCGAGTCATCATGTGAGACAAGTTCTACGGACAAAGGGCTGAAATCTGCGAGCGGAAGAGAAAGTAAAGGTGAGTCTGTCGGCACCCAGATGGCTGCTTGTGTTCGGAGGAATGCTTTTGTGCGTCTCCGTTCGTCGTGTCGCTGCTCTCATGTGGCAAACTTGTGCGTAGCGGCGAGGTTTGGCTCCGGAGAGTCCGCCCGGAGACCAGGCGGCCCAAGAGGAACCAGTGACTTCTAGAGACGGGAAAAACCGCACACAGCAACCCGAAAGCTGGCGGCGGGCAGAAATTTGAAGAGTGTAGTAGTTGTTGTTGGTGTGAACGTGGGTTCAGAAGTGAAACTCAACTGGGACCACATCCTGTTGTGCTCTGACTCAAATGCGTGTGTGTGTGTGTGTGGCGGGGGGGGGGGGGGGGGATGCATTAGTGAGGGGTTTAGTCATGCGGCTGTTGCTTTATAATACAACAATCTGACATTTGTAGCGTCATTACTCTCGTCCTGCAGCCACCTTCATGTTGTATTGTTGTCACACACGCACACACACACACGCACGCACGCACATATGCTGCGTAAGGGCGAGCCGTGTTTGCACGGACAGTGACTTGGTGGTCCAGGTGACTACGTCTGTTGTGTGACTGTAGTCGCAATGAGCAAAGTGCGGCGCCTTCGCGCACGTAAACGGCCGCGCTTGAAATGGGTTTGTAGGTGAAGTGGAGCTGCTGAAGAATGAGAACCATCTGCGCCTTTACGCGCGCTCCTGCATTGTCATGCGTGTGAACGTGCTCCGCAGTGTCTGAGTCAGTCTCATGATAGATTTACTCTGTAATCTGAAGCAGCCGTGGGGAGGAAACAGATTTTCAAAATCCTTCGATAAAGCAGCTCAGTCGAACGTGCACGCTCGTTTCTCACCACGTTTTTCTACGCGATGCTAAAATGCGGACGCGCGCGTGTGTGTTTGGGAGGGGACAAAGAAGCTGGTGCAGGCAGGATGAGCGTGTCGTGTGTTCTGTTGTGTTGGACGTCCACGTGTGTGAGTCACCGGGGAGCTGATGGATGCTGCCATCATGGCCGTGATGCAGCATTCCGAGGAGCGGCGACAGCGCCGCTCATCACCGCCTCTTTGTCTGGCTGTGCTGATGCAACACAAAAATAATGAGGATGAGGAGGAGCGATGAGCGGCGATGAGGTCGCGATGAGGTGCAGCATGACCTCACTCCGGAGGTGTCGCCGTGTTGGACCTTTGTGGACCGGACTGGACTGGTCTGGAGGCTCCTGAAGCTGCAGGTGCTCCTGGTGGCCGCCGAGCTGCCGATTGGCGTTCTTATGACACCGCTCCGCGCCACAACACGTGCGAGGCTGCAGCACTCATGCGCACTTTTACGCGCGGAGTCTTTTCTTTTGTTCCCGTACAGTAGCTGTGGCCCTTCCCCCGCAGACTCCCCCCTCCCCCGCTGTTGATGGTGGGGGGGGGGGGGGGTCTCAGCCCTAGAAGGCCCACAGTGACTCAGTCAGGCTCCATTCCCGGATGTCACACGGCGAGATGGAAACATCTCCGCGCCTCCCTCACCTCGCTGGCTGCGCATCGGAGTAATAAAGAGGAGTTTTAATAAATAAAGTCGTTGTTTTAAATATTTGAAACGACTATATTTGTCTAGTAATAATTATTATGACAACATTATATAATAACTACTGCAATATAAGAATACAATATTGTAATATTGTTGTAAGATCATGCGAGTATTATTATTACAATGTAATAATTATATCGCTAGTGTAGTTATAATAGTCTTCTATTTTAATAATTAACAATTATTACCACGTTAATTTTAATAATAATAATAATTGTTAATAATATTAGCAATAATAACAATGACGGCAATAATAAAACAATAATAATGACACTATTAATAATTTTATTAATACTAGTAATTGTTAGTATAATAGTAGTAATATAATAGTAATAGTTATTATTGCACATTGGTCAAAAACCTCATAAAACACACAAAGAAATGAGGAAAAGCTTTGCATTTAGTGAGTAAAGCAGATTAAGTGTATCGAATTGCCTGGTTCTTTGTTATTGCTCAGTTCAAACATTAGTGTATATAGCTTATTGTCTTGGTTATATGTAGGTTATATAGGCTCTGCTGCTACTGTACATGTGAACAGATAATGGCTGGAATGAGCAGTGATCCTTTGTCCGGCAGCCTAAGCGTAACGATGCTGCTGCTTGTTCATTCAACAGCACCATGAAACCAGCCCAGTTTGTCGCTGTGATGGGGGTGTGGGATGAATCCATGGAGGGGGGGGTGGGGTGGGGGGTGGGGGCAGGTTTAAGCAGCTCGTTCCCCTCTCATCCAGGCTAACAGGCTGGAGGCTCCCTCCCTACAACCCTCAGTGCTGCTGTAAAGCAGATTGACCAGCAACTAATGACGCCCGTTATTCCCTGGTTAGAGAACAATCATTTTCATCACAGGGCATTTTTACACAGCAGCATTTCCTGTATTTACAACCACTCATTGAGTCAGGAAAAAGAGAAGAAAACATGTTTCCATTGCTCGCTCACGTCAGCACAAAGGCATGTTTGACTGGGCTGCTGCCAGTATGAGACACAGACGGAACCAGCGCTGAGAAACCCAAGATCCTGCTCTCTCCCTCTATCCCTCCCCCTATCCCTCCCTCTCTCCATCTCTCTATCTCCCTCTCTACCCCCCCACCCCCTGTCTCTTTTCACACCCTGGTTAATCTCTCAACATTCAGTATTGGTCTCTATCTAAATAAAGACTGAGTGCACAGTCAGTGTCAGCGTGTTCACGTTTGCTGCACCGCAGAGGGTTTGTAGAGCGTTCACGTGTAAAACTCAATGGATTGTTTTCTTTGTTTTGCCTTTAAGACGTGGGGACGTCACATAGATGGTTGGACGGCCTCATAATGCTCGTTAATAAGTCATCTTGTAGTAGTAGTCGTAGCAGTGGTAGTAGTAGTAGTAGTAGTAGTAGTAGTAGCAGCAGCAATAGCAGTAGCAGTATTAGCTGTAGCAGTAGTGGCAGTAGTAGTAGTAGCAGCAGTAGTAGCAGCAATATTAGTAGTAGCTGTAGTAGTAGTAGTAGTAGTAGTAGCAGCAGCAGTAGCAGCAGTAGTGGGAGCAATAGCGGTTGTAGCAGCAGTAGTAGTGGTAGTAGTAATAGTAGTAGTAGCAGTAGCAGCAACAGTAGTAGTAGTAGCAACAGTAACAACAGCAGCAGTTGTAGTAGAAGTAGTAGCAGCAGCAGCAGAGGTAGCAGTTGAAGACTTTTATTTGTTATGTATATTTACACACAGACACACACACACACACACATATATATATTTATATATACACACACACACATACATATATATATATATAGACACACACACACATATATATACACCCTCTGTTGTTTATGTTTGGAATCACCTGATTATTCCTGGCTGCTCTGTAATTCAATCACAACACTCTCAGGAAAGTCCAGCTCTCCTGATTGATTTGTCCTGGTGTGAATTTGGCCCTGATCCTGGCCTCGGTCAGTCCTTCCCGACAGTCAACCTCTCCTTATTTTGCGTGTGTTTTTGAATTTCCTTTGACTTGTAGCAGCTGTCACAGCCACACGTGTCCCTGAGGAAGCTGCATCGCGTCCTCCCTTTGACGTGTGTCAAACAGCACATTTGCTACACTTGTTGTCATCGCTGAGCCCGCTGGGAAACAGCAACCAGGCAGCTGCATAGTGTGTCTTACTGCATCCAGATAATCACCGTGGTAACGGTAACAGAGCAATCATCAAGGCACTGAGCTCGGCGACTGTGTCTCTTCATGTTGGGTTCTTCTGTCTCTTTGTCCCTGGAGCCCCCTCAGAAATATTCACCGTCCGGCTGGAAATGTTAGCTGTAAATATTGGGAGGTGGAACAGGTGGTCTCTGGGGTCTGGCCTCCTCGGCTGTTTGCAGCTTCTCTCTGGGTCCTACAGGAAATGACAGTAGATGAGACATAATTATGGTTGTCAGCGGGTTTTTTGCCGCTACAGCGTCTCACAGACATTTCCAGAATGGGTTTCCAGGCTTCCCCATTCACTCAGTGGACTCTGGTCTGCCTGAACAGGGGGACCTCAGACGTGACGTAGGCCAGGTCTGAAGCAGCAGGCGGGCAGAGGTAGATATCTCCAGGTCCAGAGGACCATCGAGTGGGTCTGTGGGAGGAATTTCTGTTTTTCGTCCTGAGCTTTTGGAGAACCGGGTTTTCTTCTTTGACAGGCTGTTTTTTCTTTATTGGCCAGCTGTTGTCACAATGGGATCCACCTTCAGAGGTGCAGTGTGACAGTGAAGCAAACCACACTACCCTGGACCTGAACAGGGTAGTCCCATGGTTTCTGGGACCACCCTGGACCTGCCCAGGTCCTGGAACTACCCTGTCCTCAGAGCAGCCTTATTCCACATTTCAGTCTGACAATAACAAATTAAATACATTGTTTAAAACTCAATTCTCAGTTTTCATTTAAAAGTGAAAAGTGTCCTTGACAACTTCCTGTCTCCTCTAAATTCCTCTGGTTTCTCTTTCAAACTGATCAGCGGGTCGAGGAAAAGTTCTGACAAATTCCACAGAGAGGACAAAGCTGTTAAAGGGGGGGCATGGATGGTTTCGTGGATCATCTGTGGTGGCCTTGTCCCCCGTCAAATTGTGGGTTCACACAGTTGTGGTCAAGACGTTGGACATGGCTAAATTGTAATCTCCATTACCCTTTAACCATGTCCAACACGTCCAACCAAGGGAACAAACTCCGCTCAGCATGTGATACCTTTTATTATATTACAGTCAAGACGATTGATTCTCCCCAGTGTTATTTGACTTCAGGCGCTGGAGTCCTGGTCGTCTTTCAGCTTTACAAGAAGACTCTCTGTCAGTGTGCTTGAAAGCATTCTGGATTTGTTGTCTTTCGTCACTCACCATCTTTAGGACCGTAGGAAGAAGGAGCACTCAGTCCAGCACAGTGGAGGCACAAAGCAATGAGCAGATCGCTGGTACAGGCAGTGAGATCATAGCTTCAGTGAAGGAGGGGGGGAGGGAGAGCAGATGGTGATGACCCCTGTACCAGGACCATGTCCCTCCCTGTGTCAGGACCATGTCTCTCCCTGTGTCAGGACCATGTCTCTCCCTGTGTCAGGACCTTGTCCCTCCATGTGTCAGGACCATGTCCCTGTGTCAGGACCATGTCCCCCCCTGTGTCAGGACCATGTCCCTCAGTTAAATATTATGGTCTGAATGTTTTGTGTGAGTAGGGTAGATTGTGCTGTACTTAAATAAATCATAATGCTATAATGCTGTTTCTAGACATGGAAGCTCTTGAGAACCAGACTCTTCTCAGGATGGGTGGATCCGATCCGGTATCAGTATCATGAGTTGTGACTGTGCTTTAATGTTATCTGCTGAAATTATTCCACCACTGGTTCCTTCCAGCTCGATTGCTAGCTGGCGGCAGAAAATCCACTTTGCCGTTAGCAGCTAGGAAGCTAGCAGGCTAGCATTTTGGAGGACTGAAGTTAGCAAACGTTTCCACACGTCTGCCGCGTGCAGCTAGTTTACCCTTGAAACACCACAAAACAAAAGAGCCAGACAATGTTTGCAAAGCCGTTATTCTGAGAATCAGATGCTAAGTCGGAGGAACAAACCCGTTAACGTAATCAAAGATTGGGAGCAGCACCACATGAGGGAGTGTGAAGAACCTTAAGAATGGGGCAACAAGACGAAAAGAGCCGCCAGGAATCACTTCTGGGTTTGTTTTCAGGATGGGATTTTTCCTGTTAGCAGGATTTCCTGTTTTTCTGACCTCAAGTTGCCTTTTGGGACATACGTGCACACATACTTTGCAATAGTTGCCTGTAGAGAGGAGTCTGTTACAGCCTCATATAAAATCAACAATAATGATGATGATGATAATAATAGTAAAGCAAAAAGAGCTCTCGTGTCGGATTGGTATCGTATCGGCAGATAAAGTCAGGTATTGGGATCGGATCAGATCGGAAGTGAAGAAATGTCAATTTGTTGCAACGCAGGCTGAAAGTCTGGCGACATCACTTGTATGAGCCTTTCCGGCCTCGGGGTCCATGTCTGCTTCTGGGGGCCATCGGCTCCGACACCTGCCCATCAACCTTCGGATTTGGGCTGGCCCCTCTGGATTATTCTGAGAACCATGTAGCGTCGGGTTCAGAAGGCGCTCTACAGTGAAGCGTCTGGCCCCGCCCCGCCCCAATAAACACAATCACGAGTGTGTCTCTCCGAGGACAGAGTAAACAAATGAGACGCTCTTCAGAAAGAGGCTTTGTTCTGTTGCTGGGTTTGGATCCCGATGACAAGGGTTCACGTTGACTGTCAGAGCTGCTTGTTCGTTAAGGCTCCAGCGTGAACCCGAGCGCTCCGCATCTACCTTCAGTGAGAGCCTGTTTCTGCGTTTTAATCCCACGCCAAGAAAATGAACCCAAAAGATTTTTTTTAACCTCATTAAACTAAGAAACCTTCTGATTTGGGTCATTGCGCTGGGGGTTGAGTTCCGATTATCTCTATCATTTTTTAGATGTTGTCAATCCCCTTATTCATTAAAGTGTCTTCATGAGCAGGACGGGCTCAGGTGGGGGGTCGCTCCTATGCATGGCCCTCATCTACATCGCCTCCATGCCATGTTCGGGGGGTTACTCCCCCCAGTTGTCACTTATTTGGAGCACAGTTCTGTTGCCACCGATCCCTGAGTCTGGTCAGGTTTCTGCTATTTTGGGTCCCCCACAGGACCTGATGCAGCACCGGCCTCGAGCCTGATCAGGGGAGCTAAAGTTTAGTGTAGAGGTTGATGGTCAGCTGGAGGTGCCCAACATGCTGGGAACCATCCTGCTGCTCAAGGTTTGAGGCAGCTTACAGGTTTGAGCCTGGTTCTGTCAAGCGTGGAACCTTTTTAACGGGTGGTTTGGTTGAGAACAGCTGTACCAGTTTGTGTCAATGTGTGTGTATGTGGGGGAAGGGGGGGGCATCCTGTGAGACAGCCCAGGTGGGACTTGGTGTACTGGTGTATGGGGAGGGAGAGATGGTTTTGCAGGGGTGCACCCACTTCCGGCCCCGAGCCTCGTGTAGCACCATAGCCATGAGATGAGGAAGTTCTGGGTTTATACCTTTCTTTTTATGACCTGTTATTACTAGTTTTCTTTTTTTAAAGCCGTTGTAAAACGGTTGTAAGCGTATGTGTAGGCCAGTTCTTAGTGGTAGAACGTAGGCCGTCTCCTGCTGGGTCTCCGCGTCCCAGTCCTTCTGGTGTGTCACCGAGGACAGGTGAAAGGACAGAGGACAGAGATGTGAACAAGCTGCACCTGTACCACTTCTCTTACGCAGACATTTCAACTTACATTTATTTTTTATCCATCCATCCATCCATCCATCCATCCATCCATCCATCCTCTACCGCTTATCCGGGGTCGGGTCGCGGGGGCAGCAGCCTAAGAAGAGAAGCCCAGACTTCCCTCTCCCCAGCTACCTCTTCCAGCTCATCCAGAGGGATCCCCAGGCGTTCCCAGGCCAGTCGAGAGACATAGTCTCTCCAACGTGTCCTGGGTCTTCCCAGATTTTTTATGTTTCAAAGAAATTACATGATTTTCAAAGCAGGCCGAATGACTTAAATGTTCAAGGTTATTAAAACCTCTGTGTTTGGAGGATGTTCCTGGTGAAGGTGACAGGAACACCTGGCCTCAGCAGGTGGACACGTGGGGATTCAGCTTTTCTGAGCTCCTCTGAAGTCCAGAGCAGCTCAGGCAGAACACATCTCACTGATTATCCATCATCAAATTCCACAGGATGGCAGTGGTTTTTCAACTCAAAGTGACATTTTCTTTCTGTCAAACTCATAAATGTGTCACGTGTCAGAAACGGGAGAAAAGAGCTGAACACTCTCCCAGTACAACACCTGCACCATCTCTCCCAAAGCTTTCTAGCATCCGTCTTTCTTTGATTTAAATCCTTTTAAAATGTTTTTCCTGCTTATTTCCTGTTGAACTAAGCATAGTGTGTATTTGTGGATGACGTGAGGGTGTGTGTTTACGCTGCAGGGAGGTCCTTCCCGCTCAGCCACCTGCCAAACATGACCTGTTGCTGACGGATGGTGATGTAGCTGGGAGAGCGAGCCTGCGCCGCTGCTGGATACATGATCACTACCCACCAACAGAGGATGAAGCACAAGACTGTAAGTAACATTTTTCTCTCCCCTGCTGTTGGCAGGAAGACTCTTTTGTTCCTGTTGTGGTTAAACTGTGAGCCAGAGGCGAAGGTGCATCTCAGCCACACACAGACCAAAAGCCGTTTCACTTTTAACGTTCCAGGCGCCGTTTTCAGAGAATTACTTTTTCCTTTCTATTCTTCCAAGGCAGTGATTCTGGAGACATCAGTGTCTTCAAACAGGTCAAAAGGAAGGTTCGCGGCTCCTTGCAGCGCGTGTCTGAGAAGTAACCAAGTAAACCAAGACAAGCCTGATAAATCTTGAGATTTAAGCCAACGCACCCTTATTCACACACCGTCACTCTCATAACAGAGCTGACAAACTGAATGCAGGGGTATTTAAGGGGTCAAATCGGACATTTCTTTGATGGAGAGAAACTCAGATGTTGGTGTATTTATGAACATTCACCACTAAGGAATCCTTTGTTGTGAAGTCTTTACACAGACGCTTGAATGGTGCCGTAGCAGCACGAGCTGTCAGACTTGAGAGCACATGGTGAGGCGTGTCCTCGTCCTCGCTGTGTGTGGATATTTGTCCCATTATTGACATTGGACCCGGGTCCTGAACGAATCCTGGACCTTCTCCAGCGAGTAAATGAGGGATGCGTAGTATAAATGTAAATGTGGGTGATGAATCAGCTTTTGGATTCAGTTCTGATGATGAAAACCTTTTCCTTCTTTTCAATGCTCGCTGTTCTTTGGTGTAACAAGCACGGTGACATGGCACAATACACAAAAGGGCTGGATTGTGGCCCCCTGAGGACCAAGTTTGAACATCCCTGCACTAAGCAGCAGCAGCAGCACAAATTCACTCTTCTCACGTTCAGGGGGAACTTTATCAAGTGTGATTCACAGTGAGCCTCCAGCACCTTCAGCAACCTCAGCAGGGCTGAGACGGCGAGGACTCCTCTCTGGAGAGTCGCAGGGCGGTCCTGGGTTAGAGGTCCTTAGCTTCACCGTAGCTACAGCGTCGTCTGACAACTGCTGCAATAAAAGTGTCCTCTCCATGAGGAAGAATCCTAAATTATTCATCAACAAGTTCTGGTCATCATCTCTCAATTCACATCACCATCTGCAAAAGATCTTTCGTAGGTGGACGACGATCCTAAAGACACCTTGCTGTCACCCTAATAGAGTCCAGAGCTGAGCAGCGCTGCTAACCTGCGGGCACACCTCAGAGAAGCTGTGCGTGCAAGATGGCCCTCGAATCTCCAAGAACTGGAGGGATTTTGTATGAATGGACGAGCGAAAATCCGCTCAAACGCAAAGCGAGAGACTTCCTTTTACGAGCGCCACCGGCCGCTAACATGCAGCTGTTTCTGCACTCTCCTGTTTCCTGCACTGTCCTTTTGAAAAACCTGAAAATATTAACAAAGATTTTTATTTGTTTCAATGATAAGTGAGTTTATGCCTTTTGGAGATCATTTGCTTGCTTAACTGTTCACAATAACAGAACTTTTGGCTGGAGGAGACAAACCTTCACATGCTTAAGTTTATTTTTGGAGACGAAAATTCAGAAGGGATGTGGTGATCGGACGGAACTTTAAGGGTAAAACAAACAACGTGAGAATTATTTTAGCCACTATGTTCCTTCAGCTAAAGTAAGTAACCCATTGAGGAGATTAGATAGAACCTAAAAAAAACCAATAATAATAAACAGCAAAGAACAGTTTCCATGAAATGAGGAGTGTGAAGTGTGTGAAGGTTGCTGGCAGAGTGCACTTGGCCGAGTGGCAGTAATGCGAGCACATGTCTTTGAGTGCAGTTGCTTGTTGCCTGGGTTCGTGTGAGGCCTCCCTCAAATATCTACGCTTGACTGTACGAGCTTGTCTGCCCGTCTGCTTCCCATGATGCACCTCCCCATCTCTAGCCTGGTGAGGGCAGTGAAAGAGGCCATTGTTCTTGTCACTTTGAGGCATGTCGCATGCACTTATGACACAGAGTGGGAGAAATGATTCCCTTTATACCTCTGGAATGTCTTTGAATCCATTCTGTGCGAAGAAGTGCTGCTCTTTAGAAGACTTTAGAAGACAGAGGGTTTGCATGGTGAATGTGCTTCTGTATAAAGTAGCAGGATTGGACCATACAAAAGCTGTTTAAAGGAGAAAAGGGGGGAAAGAGAATGCACAGTTGTTCAGTTCACTCTCCTTATCTGTCGGCCAACCTGAGCACAGACCACCTCCAGAGTCTAATTCAGGAGGTCTGATCCCCCCTGGACGGAGTGGCCTGTTAACACTTTGCATGGAAACGAGTGGCTTTTATTGTTTTTCACCCCGATTCTTCTGTGATTGATGTGTAGCAGTACTCGGTTGGGAAGTCTCATGGATTCTTCCTGCATGATGTAATGTTCTGATGATCCGCTGTGTTGCATGCCATGTGCAGTCACATCAAAACAAAGAAATACCCTCCCCCTGAAAAGGTGGACCTCTGTCTTCTCAGGCAGATCATTTATGCTTCGCGTAGCACCAGACCCTTTGAATTGCCTAAACAGGACGTTCTTTGGTTCGACTTGCGTGAGAACATTTGATCCTCTCCGTTCTCAAGTCTCAGTCACATAAAGCTTTGATTCTAGTCTACGTGTATTCTTGGTTTAGGTTATTTCATCCGGAGCTAAATTGTAGGAGATCATCTAAACTGAGACAACTTTAGCAAGGTTGTGCAACATTATCCCATCTTTCATCCTTCCGGGACAAAAAGATCAGGTCACTTTTGAGTGTTGTCAAAGTAAAAGCAGGTCAGCACCTGAGGTTGTTTGTTGCAAGCTAAAGCTAAGGCTAAGGCTACGGTCAGCTGCCACTACCCTGCTGCGGCTCATGCTGCTACCGAGTGACTTCGCTACATCTGTGTTAGGGGGCTCTGAAAGGATCCAGATGTTTCAGAGTCTGGAAGCTGCTAGAGCTTCACACAGACCAGTCAAGGCTCCAGGACTGGAGCCTCACGCCCAACTCACAGGACCACTAGAAACAACCCTCTTTCTCACCTTGAAATACAGGTCGACACTTCTTTATTGAAGGGCGTCATATGAATAAGAAACCACATGAATCCATTAGATTACACAACCTGTGGTACATATGGATGCATGGAAATGAAGCTTTTATCAGTAAGGAGGATAATTGTGTGGACTTGATTGTAAGGATGAATTAGAAATGAAGACAGGAAGCTACTGTTGCTCACGGGGACATTTGTAAGAGACACTTCCTGTTAGATCAAAGCTCCAGAAACATAAAAACCAAGTTTTATCTCCCGTAGAAGCATCCACTTCCTGCACGCTGGGTCTGGGTCTGTTGGTGATCCTCCCTGAAAAGCTGCTGCTGCTCTGTTTCTTTGCTGCTATGCATGTGGCCCAGGAATGTGTGTGTGTGTGTGTGTGTGTGTGTAGGGGGGGTAATGGGGGATTCCCACTGACTTGGCTCATCTTGCATTTGCCTCTCGCTACGATTCTCCCACAGAAATCACAAAGTTTGTTTCTGTGTTTGAGCTGGGGGCGGGGGCGTAACTGTGATGTCAGCGTTGGGGTCCGCTGCACAGTGGCTGCTCTTCTCCTGCACGTTCATGTCTAGCCAGCCTTTAGGGCCACGTGCATCCATTTATTTTATTATGGGAAATTTGTTGTCAGTGGGGGGAGGGGCTGTCGTGTCCAGCAGCTCTTCCCTGGGAAGGCTGGATTGAGTTTCCGGTTTTCCTGCTCTGACGCCTGACACCATCATAGATCAGTAAAAGTTCATTACCGTTAGGTTGCTTTTGCTAAACAGAGCTAATCACACATTTAAACAGAAAGTGAACCGATCAGATCTAGCATGTTCCCTACACAGACGATACTTTTGCTCCTAGTACTCGGTTACCATGACGAGGAAAGCTGATGTCCAAAATCAATGTTGTAACATGAGTGTGTTGTACATTATAGAACGGTAGCCATGACAACGGGGATAGAAATGGAGTACAAACAACAAGTGGACTCTCACTTTCTGAATGGAGGATAGAGGATTCGGGAAAGTGTCCCACCATGTGGTGAAGTTGGACATTGTGCCAGTCCAATTTTATACTGCTGCCGTAGATCCCAGGACACATTGCCATGGAAACCATTATGTGGGGCAATTGGCATAGGCGTACTTGAGAGACCTTCAAGGAATATATTAGTTGCTGCATAGACAACCCCCCCCTCACCTTTGACCTCTGGCTGTTGTCTCCAACCCCGTGAATTTCTGCCTGTTCTCAGGATTTCAGGCCTGTGTGACAGAAACCTGCAGCTCATGTTAAAAACAGCCCAAATGACCTTGGCTGAGCTTTAAAGTGCCAGTTTAAATGATAAAACTGGCCTGTCTCTCTTCATCTTGACTCATTTTGGCAGAAGAAATGACAATTGCATCGATATATTTGATGCCTTTCGGCTGCAGACCTTCATCCAGGACGCCTCTTTAGAACTAGTAAAGCTGTGTTGGCAGCACAATAATATTAGTTTTTATCGTGGGACAGATTTCTGTCTTGGGCGCGCTGTTTACTTGGATATTTTCTGCCTGGTTATCATCTTTAAAAAGGGAAAGCGTGGTCAAGGCCGTCATGGCAACGCGCTGGTGTTGTTTCAGTCCTAGATATTCCTGCACCATCGACCTCCGGGACGTTAATCTAATTCCTGTGAGTCGTGTGGATGCTGTTTAATGCACCGTAATCTCTGTCCGATCTGTAAGTCACTGCCTTTTTGTAGTGGTGAAATCGCTGACATGTCTGAAGGCAGCGCTACATCTGGCCCACCTCAGCGCAGCTTCATAGCATGGATAGTTTGGGTGGAGCTTTGAAATGATGATTTATTGTTAATGAACCCACTAAACTGTAACTTCCCACAAATCCAGTTCACCAAAAATGCTTTGCAGGGGTGATGATCTCAGTGATTGGGAATGGGATTGGGACACAAATGTCCTAGTGTGGTGAGTGAGCGGCTGAATGGGCGGGGCTCCCATTTGTTGCAGGGGCTCATTGAGGATGTTTTGGTTGGGGGGGGGGGGGGTTGCACACTGCAGACTCACTAAACCGCTGGCATCGAGGCTGGAAATATTCACCTACGGAGCCGAGAGCAGGCGGAGAGACCCCAGCAGTCCTCCTGAGCAGGCGGTGGGCGGGAGGAAGCCTTGGAATGCACTCAGACACGTCTTTTACTGGCTGAACTTGGTGAACCCTGCCTGACTCAACCTCGGCCACCACAGCCAGTCCCTTTCACCTCCCGCTTTTCCCCAGTATTGTCCTGTAACTTACCCTAATGCCTCCCATTTGCCCGCCGCTCCTCTTGTTGATATACTTATCTTCGTGCCTTCTCATTGGCCGGTGGCATCTCTCATGTCTGGAGCCTTCCACCCCCCCAGACTCATGCTGCTCACCCTTCTGCCACTACTACAGACATTTGATTTAGAGCCAGTCAGCCTTATTTTGCTCTCTGTCCAAAGTCATTGTCCAAACAGCTCAGCCAGCAAGTAAGTGCTTCTACCTTCTGTCTTTCTACGTTATGCCGTGATTCTCCACATCCCTGCAGAAAGTAGGTCACATCCCACCGAAGCAGAAGTATGAGGCAGCAGTTTACTCACTGGCCTCACATTGTGTCTCCAGGAAGCTTGTTGCAGAAGAGCTGTTGAGCACACCAGTTCCTGTTTGACATCTGTTTCCAGAAAACGTGCAGGGCTCAAAGCTCCCATTCACCTGCCTGCTTCAGAGGCACTTCAGCTGCTCCATCTGTAACCTGACACCTTTCTCCTCCTGGAAAACAAGGATCTGCTGATGTGCCTCTAGTTGACTGCGTGCCAAGAATAACTCAAATCAGGAAAGACGAGTCTTTACACAGACTGCGGGGCCGAGGCCTGCCAATAATTAACTCTCCAGGTATACGGTGCGTTTTAAGAGACAGAACCGGGCCGTGGCTGTTGTTGACACTTGTTGTGTGCACAGACTGACCACAGATCAGATCCGATCCCCTCTCCACGTAAGGAGGTGCACATGCATGCAGCCTCTTTATAGCACATATATGGTGTGTCCCACTAAAGGCTGCACAGCTGGGCGGCAGAGAGCAGCCAAACAATGACAACACTCCCAACTGCTGAGCCCCTTCACAAAGCTACACTGTTATTACGTGTTATTACACTGTTATACATCAAGCAGCTTCTATGTTTTTCATGCAAGAACAAAGGTTTTTATCACACAACATGGAATTCTTAGTTCTTAAACATCTGGAGTATTTTAGATTGAGGCATCAGCTTGTGTGTTTTCAACATTTGAGGGCGGATTTTCAGGATTTTCAGGACTTTGTGACGACACCACCGAGCAGTCGTTACAGGTGAGGCCGCTATAATAACAAGAGGAAATTGGCTGACATGAGCAGACAACGGCATAATTTCAGTGTTGTGAAAGCGAGAGAGGTCAGGATGGTTTTCCAGTGTGAAGCATTGACATTCATTTGTGTTGCCGCACACTTTTACCAGATGTCAGCAGATGTTGCGTGAAATGCCACACCGTTAGTCACCCGTCAGATCAGAGTGCGTTCTAACCCACGGCCCTCCTCTGCACCAGCCTCTCGTTTTAGCGAAAGGTCTGTACATTTTCCTCTATGGAAACATTGACTGTAGTTGGTGTGTGCAGCGAGAGTGTGTGTGTGCGTGCCATTGCTCTCAGTGATTCAAAGTTTCCATTTACTGTGGAACTATTACAAGATGTCAGCCATCGTTCATCACTGCTTATCTCCACTAATGTAAAAGGAAGAAGAGCTTACAGGCACGTGCACAGGGGTCACTGCGAGGGGTCACTCCGTGCACTACTGCTCCAGTGTAAGAGTGTGTGACTGTAGATTTGTCTTCCTCTGAGTGAAACGCGGACTTTTCTACATCTGGAATTCCTCCCTTGCTTCTTTTCAGCCCACCAAATTCCTGTGACTGAGGAAGACTCTTTATGTAATGCTCACAAGGCAGCCATACGATAAGCGCGTGCAGCCATTGCAGGTTGTGATATAAACCAGTGCAGAAGCTCAACTCTGACTGGCCGGGCAACATTTTAGAGCTGTGCTCAGGAGCGTTGATGAGCAGCCTTGTGATTCCGGATTTGTGTTCCTCACCTGGCAAATGTCGTAAATTCTTAAGTTTAAAGTCACATCATGGCATTTAGATAAAGGAGCACGTCTCTAATAACACAGATAAAATCACTGTATCCGTGATTCTGTTTGGTGACAGGTTAAATCAAACACATCTTGTAAAGGTCAAGTGTGCTTGTTGCTCCTGCCTGTTTTATTTGGCGGCAACCATGAGGGCAGAGCGAAGGCTGAATTGGTAATTAACCAGTATCCTCCACTCTGCCTCCCTCCCCCCACGCCTCTCCTCATTCCTTTCACAAGAGCAGGGGCACCCAGCATAATTGGCGGAGCTTTGATGGGACGTTGCCTCGCTAAGCCTCTCAATTCTCCTCAACAATACATGTCCCCTTCATCTGCAGAGCCAATTATTTGCTGCATAATGTGGAATTTCAAAGACGTGTTCTAGATTTCTAAACCGTTTGGGGCACAATAGCTTTGCCTTATCTCAGACAGAGCAAGCTGTGCATTTGAAGCTTTTGACCCAGTAGATTGTCAGCAAATGCTGGTCAAGCATTCTCCTTGCTGCTTCTATTAGGAGAACACATGCACCAGCACCGTGAAGCTATTTACTGTGTGTAGGAAAGAAGAGTCCTTGGGAGTCCTTCCTTCAGCGCCGAGCTGTTATTCTTGTGGAACAGCCTGTGAGTCATTTCTGGCTTCCACCTTCATAGTATGACTCAGGAGCTTCGGGTGAAAAGGTTTCAGACAGCATTTGGCTGAATATCTGTGTGTATAAGTGAAAGCTCCTCCAGAATTAAGCAATGCTCCTTAATTAACATGGCGTGTCTTTAGCCTGTGAATTGACCCTTTCATTACTGAGCTATAGATTGGTTCATGTGTCCTGCTGTCCACACAGCGCAGGGCTTTAGATGACAACAGGCTTTTATTCTTTCTTATCATAACGGGGAAGCGTTAGCGAGCTCAGCCCGCTCCTCCCGCCGGAGGTTTCATCGGTGGTGCTTCTGATGGTGGACACGAGGCAGCCGAGCTAGTCCACGAGCTGCTTTCTGCTCACACTGAGTAATCAGAGTGTTTGGGGCCACACGTGTGCGCAACAGGATGATTGGAGCCACATCCAAGTGTCTATCCGTTGTTCCGCTTCCTACTGGAATCACTGTAAACACGCTCAGCTCCCCACTCAGGTAACGTCAGAGGACAGATGGTGATGCTGTGACTTATTCTGCATGTCAAAGGCTCCAGGCTGCAGCAGCAGCCAGCAGGTCCTCACTCACAATCACACCACAGATCACCAGCGGTTACAATTTAAAAACGCACCTTTTTTACAAGCACAGGGTCCCTTCTAAGGACCGTTTTAGACGCCTCAGGCATCTTGGCAACCTCTGACCCACTATAGCAGCGCTTTAACTGGTAAAACAAAGGCTGGTTTCCACATGTGCACGAGTTCCTGTGCACGAGTTCCCTGTCCCTCAGCATGGACTACGTCCTGCTGTGGGACAGGTGTCCTGAAGTTGCAGCTGTTGTACTTGATGGCTTTCTTGCTTCCCAATGTTGGTGACTGACCCATAATTTGTCAGGAGCGCTGAACTGATCCAGGAGCTTTATTAACTATCATTGCTGGTGCTCATCACCACAGAAAAGCTGTGAGGAATCTCTTCCCTCCCTAATAGATCCAAACATTTTCATCTTAAACTGCTTACTCTTATCCTGTCATTGTCTACTGAGGCACAGCACAAATAGACAAGCTAAAGTTGTTTTTGGCATTTTTAAAGTTTGGGATGCAGCTAGCTGTTTTTTATTTTAATAATAGAAAATATTGAGCAAACTAATGAAAGATCAACCCTTGTACGACTTTGAACCTGAAGCCTTTTATATTT
>NC_042300.1:1900643-2070643 GCF_901000725.2 Takifugu rubripes | reverse complement strand
TCACCAGAAACATTTTGACCTTTTACGGAGCAAAAACAACAAAGGATCAAATAGGACAAGTTCAAAGGAAATGACGAGGGGAAGTGACTGCAAGTTGGGGGAGTCTGCCACCAAAGAAGAAAAAGTTTGATAAGATATTTGGCTGATAGCCCTTTTGGTTATACAAGCAGGTTTCATAAGGTCCTCAAGCTGATGCTCACAACAATGAAGCCTCAACAGCGTGTCCAAAATTCCAGCATGAGGGTGGTCCTCGCTGATATAGTCTGTTTAGAGACACTGTCCATCTGACCCTTTGTCTCTTAACACCTCCTGGGACTGCAGCAAACCTGGGAAACGCTGCGTGTGCCACCAGTAGCAGCTCCGCTCAGAGGCTTTGGGAGAGGCTCTTTTGGGCTCTTTTCTGGACCTTTCTGAATGAAAACCTTCCTGGTAGCAGCACGTTACCTGCATGTCAACACAAAGACCGCTTTGACCGTCACACTGATAGAGTAATTGCTTCGTGCAGCGCCTAACGATCAACGCATCTCTTTGTCAGAGTCGGCCGCTCGTGCTCGCTCCCGCAGGAGCGCTGAAGTTGGTTCTGACTGCTTTGATCTACAGAAGAGCTTTAGCTGCCTGTGTGTGTGCTAGAAAGAGCTGCTGTCAACAGACCAAACCTCAAGAATGAAAGAGAAATCAAAATCATTAAGAACGTAGACAGCATGTCAGGACAGCTTTCTGTTAATTAGGTTCAACGCATGTATGGAGACACGGTGACAAGCATCCACAGTTCCCAACTTCTTCTCTATGATAATTGGAGAAAGTCAGCGTACAGAAACCACTGTTGCAGCCCCTTCAGTCATTTTTCACCTTCATGTTTCACAAACTGCTTGTCATCTTTTGTCTTGTGCTCGGTAAGACAAAGACGTCCTGCTGCTGTCTCCTACTGTGAGACAAGTCCGGACACACAACCGGTGCAGCTGCAGGTCAGTGGAGAGCATCAAGTCAAGGGTCCAAGTCTCTCACACCAGGGTCTAGCTAGTGAGTTTGGTGGTTTTCTTCAACAACAATAATTAGCGATCTAACAGGTTTAGCTTACCTCTAATGTAAGTTCCTGAAAAGGATGTTGAGGAGGAACTTTTCCAGGGTAGATCACAAAAATGAAGGAATTGTAGTGCACAAGAAGAGGTCTGCCTTCACAGTTAGCCCTTGATGACAACCGCGATTTCTCTTTATGTCCTGTCATTTTATTCTGTAGACAAAACCATTCCGTGTACATCGGGCTTGCATCAGCAGCACAACTCTTCAGGTTGGGGTCTTTTGTTGTTTACCGGTGGGTGTTTTGGGTGGGACACAGGGACGCAGAGTCAAGGCCGTCCAACTGACTTTCAAATGTTAAAGGGAGAGCCAGCCTGTGTGTAGTGGCAGTCAGGCTGGTGTGTGTGGAGCCACGAGGGTAGCTGATGTTAGCCCTGTGGTATGTGCTGGTGGAGTTCAGCTGTAAGCTGACCCCCCTCTGTTGTGCTTCTATTTCCAGGGCGTGAGCGGAATGTCCGTGGATGAGAAGTCTGAAGCCCCCATGTACGTGTATGAGTCGACGGTTCATTGTACCAATATCCTCCTCCGCCTGAACGACCAACGGAAACAGGATATCCTGTGTGATGTGACTGTCCTGGTGGAGGGCAAGGAGTTCCGTGGGCACCGGGCTGTTCTGGCTGCCTGCAGCGAGTATTTCCTCCAGGCACTGGCAGGCCAGGCAGAGAATGGCTTAGTTGTTACGCTTCCGCAAGAGGTACACACACACACACACACACACACACACTTTCCACTGTGGTTTTTTCTTGCAGGGGTGGAAACTCAACTTGAGTATTTTTTAAATCTCTCCACCGTGCTTCCTTTTTTTCTGAGCTACCCACACTGATGAGCTACCCCCACCTCAATCACAACAACAACATGAACTATTGCCTTTTCACATCCAGGCCAATTCTTGAGCATTATTGTGCTCATGAGGTGGTTTCATGGGGCCCTGCTCTATGGGGGTCTGTGAAGGAATGCTAATAAGCAATGACGTTGAAAGAAAATGCTAAATATTCAAAACAGCAAACACATCACAGTTCCACATTAAATTTAAGGAAATGTGATTTACATAACATCTGTTGCAATCATGACTGGTAAATAGACCCACCCCCCCACCACAAATGGTGTCAGGTGACAGTACCCAGACAGGCGATATATCATAAAGGATTGTGGCAGGGCCAGGATCATATAGGGGCCATCCTGCTGCTGGGTGTAGCTGGAGAAGTGGAGATGGCTGAAGGACAGAAAGAGGAGAAGAACACGTAAAGCTACACGCACAATGTAGCAGAAGTTGCCAAGTTGAGCAGAAGATGACAATAGAAAAGTGGAGTTTCATGCAACGGTACCGTAGCAGCAGCAGCGAGATCTCCTCATCCTGGATCCTGCTCCTGCTCAGGGCTTCTTCCTGCTACATGGGACCATTGTCTCGGCACCGATGTCCTCCCATCAGATTCTTAGGTTCTGGGTTTCAGGGTTTCAGAGACAATCTTGCCTGCAACAGATGCTGTATGGAAAAATTGAAATGAATAAAATAATGAAAAATTCAGGTGAGTTTTGGCTGCATGGGTTTGCCATGAACGCCAGTCATGACGTGATGTTTAAGTGCCTCCAACTGTTGCCTTTGGTGTAGATAATATCACCTCCCAACTGTAAGGTAGCGCTGAGACATGGGCCATTAGTCAATGAGCAGGAATCCAAAGACTCCTTAACTTTATCGGTAATTCGGTAATTTAATTCCAGCTCAGCCTAAGGGTGTGATGACGAGCGTTACCGAGCTGGTGCTGCTGTGAGGGCCAATTAGCACTGCAGGCAGACGTGGCAGCTACACTTGTTAGTGAGCGAGTGACGAGACACCCATCGGGTTCTCTTCTTTTGGGCTCACATTGTCACCTTCGCATCATCTCCTGGCACAGCTCCTCCTCCTCTCAACACACTTGTGGGCCATGCACACATGCATGTGCTGCTGCTGCTGCTGCTGTGAAAAGTGGGGCACCTCCCACACGTGTTGCAGCGCTGTTCTCATTGGGGCCACGCTGCATTAATAAAGCGCAGCCTGTCAAAAGACGTCATATCGTCTCTGTATGCAAAATACACATTTAGCCTCCTTAACTCAAAGCCTGACTGCAGGGAATAGTGCACGGATGCTCAAAGTGGCTTATTCGTCACCTTCTCTCATGAATAACGCACTTGTTGTCTTTCAGGTGTGAGATCAAGTGTGAAGAGTACCACCTCTCGGTAACTCTCTCATCTGACAAATGAGACACCCAGACTTGCTGTCTGTTTCCAGCCCTTTTCAGTCCAGCAGCACCTTATGGATAGATGATGGCTACCTTTTATGATCTATATTTCACATCGAATTTCCCTTTGACGCAATATTTTCAGCCTTATTCAGCATCTCTGGCTGCTGTCTGCTTGAGTCACCGTCACATTATGGGGGAGTGGAGCCACTCCTGGTTCCACTCCACTGGTTTAAGGTTCCCTGTCAGCTGTTGTTTGACAGTCAGCCAGTGAAGCGTGTGGCTGCATCCCTGCATCAGGTCTGCATGTCACGGTGATGGAGGTGATGGGAAGGCTGGGCAGGGATGAGGAACAACCACCACCTGCTCATGTCTCCTGGTCCTCCTCCCTCTGAAGAGGAAGAGGTGGGCTGCACTTGTTAGTTAGACTCAGGCTGGCCAGACTCGCTCCATCTAAACCAGGGGGGCCCAAACCCAGTATTTAGAAGCGGGAATCCAGCCTGGATTTCTGTCCTACTGGGCAGAAATGCTTTCACCGAGGAAAGTGGGATCCCAGGGGACGGCGTTGTCCACCTGGTAGGACAGAAATAGCACCAGTAGTTACTGGTGCTGAATGATGGAGGCATAGACACGCTTTCTCTACACATCCTGTATCTCAAAGATGTTTTCATGAGAGGAGCCGTCATCTTTGTGATGAACCAGCCCCCCCTCTCAGTACCCCTCCTCAGTACCCCCCCCCCCCGATCTTTGTGTCAGGCACATTTTTGCTTGTTTTTGAGAGCAGATTCACTTTTTTATTCCAACACGAGATCAGAATAAATGAGTAGTCAGGGTGTTGCTAACAGATGCTAAAGCTAGCAGCTGTTGCTCCGTCTCCTCTATGAGCAGATTCAGAATCACCTCCCAAACTAGGAAGAGCAGTAACATTGGGACTATGACATCACAGAAGAATAACCAAATGAATTAAAAAAGAGAGCCAAGCAAACGCCTCATGAACCACATCATTTTTGCGCCCCTTTTTCTCCTCTTTTTGAGTTTGGTTTGGAGCAAAGAGAAGCAGAATCAGAGTGATTGAAGAACCTCAAACCACCTCCTGTTTGTCATCAGCTCAGCAACATTTTCATCTCCAAAGGAAACACACACCTTTTCCTGAGTTGGTGCACATGTAGTTTAGAAATCTAAAGTGTATTAAGCCTCTGGGAGCGTATTACACATCGGGTGTCCTCAGCTTAGATGAATGGCACCATTTCTACACTGTCATGAAGGGCGAGAGGTCCAAATATGGAGGCGCTGCATTTGGCCATGGGGATTCCTTGAATATTATATATGTAACATGTCTACATGTAATATTTATTATATTACTGTTGTATATCTGTTAGTAGCTTCATTTGTGATGAAGCTTCGACCACAACACAATGATACAGGGAGACGATTCAAGGAGACAACCAGCAGTATAGCAACTGTAACAACAATGATGAGAATAACAACAACAACAATAAGAAGAAGAAGAAGAAGAAGAATGAGGAGGAGAAGAGGAGAGGAGAGGAGAGGAGAGGAGAGGAGAGGAGAGGAGAGGAGAGGAGAGGAGAGGAGAGGAGAGGAGAGGAGAGGAGAGGAGAGGAGAGGAGAGGAGAGGAGAGGAGAGGAGAGGAGAGGAGAGGAGAGGAGAGGCGGCCATGACCCAGCAGGGTTTCAGCAGCCTGGTGATCAGGTGATCATGTTTCTGGACCCTGGCAGCCACAGCCTTTAGCAGCAGAATTAAGATGTTAACCTAATAATTAGACGAGCCTCTAAATATGATAATTATGTCTAGAATAATAACTGGAACACCAGAATTAGTGACGAGGTGTTTACTTTAAATTTGATGCCGCTCAGTTCATAACAGACATTTGAACATTTCCATTTTAAAGGTGGACGCGTCAAAACCCCAACCCTGCTGGTAATAAAAGGTCTGACTGGGTGGACAGATCTAACTAAGGACTAACTAAAGACAGATAGTCAGTGACATTCATCCCTCTGCTCAGGTTAAACTGTTGATCCGTACAATTCCTGTTAATCTGAGGGGGCCCCACACTGAAGGCCTGGCTGGGACACTACTGCAAAAATACAGCACAACAGACAGATGGTGCATGGATGGATGGATGGATACATGGATGGATGGATACATGGATGGATGGGTGGATGGATACATGGATGGATGGGTGGATGGATGGATACATTGATGGATGGATGGATACATGGATGGATGGATACATGGATGGATGGATACATTGATGGATGGATGGGTGGATGGATGATACATTGATGGATGGATGGGTGGATGGATGGATACATTGATGGATGGATGGATACATGGATGGGTGGATGGATGGGTGGGTGGATGGATGGATGGATGCAGAGATGGATGGATGAATGGATGGGTGGATGCATGGATGGATGCAGAGATGAATGGATGGGTGGATGCATGGATGGATGGATGCATGGATGGGTGGATGCATGGATGGATGCATGGATGGGTGGATGGATGGATACATGGATGGATGGGTGGATGGATACATGGATGGATGGGTGGATGGATGGATACATTGATGGATGGATGGATGGATGGATGGATGGATGGATACATGGATGGATGGATACATGGATGGATGGATACATGGATGGATGGATACATTGATGGATGGATGGGTGGATGGATGATACATTGATGGATGGATGGGTGGATGGATGGATACATTGATGGATGGATGGATACATGGATGGGTGGATGGATGGGTGGGTGGATGGATGGATGGATGCAGAGATGGATGGATGAATGGATGGGTGGATGCATGGATGGATGCAGAGATGAATGGATGGGTGGATGCATGGATGGATGGATGCATGGATGGGTGGATGCATGGATGGATGGATGGGTGGATGCATGGATGGATGGATGGGTGGGTGGATGGATGGATGCATGGATGGGTGGATGGATGCATGGATGGGTGGATGGATGGATGGATGGATGGACCAACAGTGTTCTGTGTGTGTTGTGTTTGGTGTGGGTGGTGTAGGTGGTGTGTGTGTTGTGTTTGGTGTGTGTGGTGCAGTGTGAGGGGGAAGTTATGCCCTCTGGAGTGTCTGGTCCTAGCTAAGCTGTACTGGACGGATTAGGAATACTCTATCTGGTCTAATCCAGGAGCGGTTTACTCACCAGCAGCTCAGCACCAGGAGCGTCTGAGCCTGGCCCACCGACACACGTGCTGCTATGTGTGTCCAGCACCATCTCTAATTTTCTTCACCAAGCTCTTCCAGGCTGGTGCTGAACGTAGGTACTTGCTAGCTTTGCTGACTGTTGCTCAGCAGCCGTGACGCTGAGGCCATCAGCTTCTGGAACCTCTTCTCCTGTGAGGGGAAGCCCTTTTTTGTCATGTCATCCTACTCCCTCATTAGCATTCATGCCATGCAGCGACTCACTTGAGAACATCTGAATGAACCCCAGAGAAAAGGAGAATTGGGTTGTTGAGGTCGGAAAGGGAACAAATCGTTCCCTGTCTTGTATCCCTTCTCCCCCGGAGATCCAGAGCGTGACTGCATCACCAGGATCCTCCATCCTTCACGGTGGCGAATCTTTCGTAAACCACTTACTGCTAACAGCCCCGATCGCACAACTCCAGATCAAGACCGCAACACACTCCTTTACGATGAGCTCATCACATCTAGTATTAGTTTTACCATCTTTCTAATTTTCTGTGCTCTGTTTTCCTTTAATGAGTACCTGTCTCCGACCGTCTCTCTCCCCCATCTCTCCCCACATCTCTCTCTCTCTCATAATGCGTTCTTCATTAGATTGCGGTGCTGGTTCTGGCCATGGGATCATCACATATGGTGCAGGAGGACATAAAGATGTGCTCCTGCAGGCAGCAGCTGCTGATACATGCTGAAAATTGATCCCTGGTTCACTCAGCGTTTTTCCTCCACCAGCGCTGCTGTTTATCAGAAGCCATGATGCAGTGTGTGTGTGTGTGTGTGTGTGTGTGTGTATGTTTGTGTGTGTGTACCTGGATTTGGTTCTAAGGCGGCTATAGTAACACAGACAGAGAGCTCACAGCTCATTAGGAAGGTGATGAAATATTAACTTAGCCAAATCAACATTCTTCTGAAATCATCGGGCCAGCAGGGGACGTCTGGAGAGCCGGGTCAGGACATTCTGGCCTGGGACCCCTGTGAATGTAAAGCCAGGATGCAGGTGTAGATGTTGAAAGGCTGTATTTTGATTGCACCGGCTGCAGTTTGATTACAAAGATGACAAATTTGAATGAGATCGCCTCTCAGAGAAGTTGTTGGTCCTGCAGTCATTCAGAATAGACCCAAGCCCCAAAGTGCTGCTGTGTGCATGTGGCCCTCATGTGAGGGTCTGAATCAAATGGGTTGATAATGGCTGAGCGCTTCATATGAATAGAGAACTGTTTGAGTACAGCAAATTTGTGGTTATAATAGTAATATTATTGCTTTCATTCACATCTAATTTATTCTATGGTGCAAATGAATATTTTGGGCTCGCCTCCAAGTCAAACCGCAGCCACTGTAGTTCTGTAGACTGTTTATGAAAAACTGACTGTTGGCGCTTCACAGAGACTGATCCAGGATCAGAAATGTGTGTGTGTGTGTGTGTGTGTGTGTGTGTGTGTGTGTGTGTGTGTGTGTGTGTGTGTGTGTGTGTGTGTGTGTGTGTTCTTGGCCCTTTGGACCTGCTGTTCTCTGCAGGATAGTCGTCACCACAGTCAGAGCCGACCCTCCCCCAATCTGTCACACTCAGACGCCCCTTTTCACAAATATGGAGTCAGCAACTTCCTCTTAACAAAGACGGATGTGCTGTTGGTGCTCAGCTGCCTCTGCCTACTGGAATTAATCTGCAGACTTCAGAGTAGCGATAAATCTGCTCCACACGAGACCCTCTACCGTAATAAAGCCTTTGTTACTGTCGTGTAACCCAACGATGACTGCAGATGGACGGCGTGCGGCGCTGGCGCTCCACACTCTCGACACAATCTCATCCTCAAATAAGCACATTAAAATGAGGAGTTGTTTAGAAATGAGACCAACTGTTGTCAGAGACCTCCAGAGGCCTGGCCATGGGGGACACAGTGGAATCAGAGTAGGTGTAGGTGTAGGGACTTCCGTAGCGTCTCAGTTTACTGGTGGTCTTTACAGTAGCTCGGACAGAAACCCGAGGAACTGAGTTTCAACAGGAAAAACTAAATCGAACAAACAGAGCCACATCATGGCGTGGCTGAAATATAAGGTGCTGTTAAGGTTCCTCCTCCATGTTTTAACAGAACCTTGTAGCTTCTTGTTAGCCTCTGTTTTCTTAGACCTGCTCAGCGGACGTCAAGCTATTGTTGCTCACATTTTGCAGCATCCTTGTCATAAGTTCTGTTTGATCTGTTTGTCTTTTATTTTCCAGGCAGGTTCTTCTTTTTTACTTTTCTTGGTAAACGTAAAGCAGTGCTCCCAAACTACCTCTACCTGGGTGATTAGTCTTATTTTGTCCCGCAACAATGGCAACAATGGCAATGTAATTAATAGATATGAACAGCGATAGAAATCATCTTTTCAGCTACAAAATTCCATAAGTGAGACTCTCGTGCTGACCTGCAGAGGGTGGTGGCCCAGTGCTGGTGCTGAGAGCAGCAGCAGAGGCTAAGGGATAAACTCCAGCAGGGGTCTCCAGAACTGGTCCTCCAGAGACACAGTCAAACCGGGAATTCTGTCCCACCAGGTAGGACACTTTCACCTGGGATCCCACTTACCTGGCTGGACTGTGGTCCTGACGGACCTGGTCCGGACAGCCCCTGAGCTATGGACTCAGTGACCATCAGGCTTGACAGACAGTTAACCAGAGAATACAGACTCGAACACAGAGGAGCTGCAGGTGTTGGTAGCATAAATCTGCTTGAAGCAAACCGGCTCTCTCCCTCCGGAAGCAAATACTGGGCATGCAGTCCACAACAACTACTTACTTACTGCTTAGATCAATCAAACACAGCCGAGTTACTTCCTGCCTTTTCAAAATGTATATGTAATAACAAATGATTCATAATTGATATAGAATATAGAAGGATGGGTGGTGTCTCTAACAACATTTGATATATATTACAACATATATCTCATATAAGGCAAAGCCTGAGGTGTAGTTAATGCACTTCCTTTGACTGACAGCTGCCAACGGCCCCGTCTGTATAGACACTCATTCACTATGTAAAGCTATGCTAAATGCTAACCTTAAACAGGGGTGAGTTAAAGCAAAAAGCAGTGTCACCAGTGAGCAGGTGGTCAACATCTGCAACGACCTGCAAAGCTCGACGTACAACCTCTTCAACTGTGTTAGATCTTATTTGTGCTGTTGAATGCTGACCCCCGCCTCCCCCCCAAAAAATGAAGCGTTACTTCACCGTGTTTATTTTGGGGGGCGGGAACTGTCAGGTTGTCTCACGTCACTCCAAGTGCTCTGAACAATAGCTGTGCCGACCGTAATGCTGGCAATTTCCCTGTTTTTTTGCAGGTCACTGCCAGGGGATTCGCCCCATTGTTGCAGTTTGCCTACACTGCTAAGTTGTTGCTCAGCAGAGAAAACATCCAGGAGGTCATCCGCTGTGCTGAATTCCTGCACATGCACAACCTGGAGGACTCGTGCTTTCGCTTTCTGGAAGCTCAGCTGCGCAGTGAGGAAGATAGTCTGCTGCTCTGTCACAAGGTGGGGGAGGAGGCCAACAACTCTGAGGATGAGAGCATGCATTTAGAGGCGGAACGGTCGGCCTCCCCCAGAGCTCGCCGATGTGCTGACACCCTCAGTACCTTTCGACACCCCGATGACGATCGGTTAGCGATGGCTGTACCCGGGAGCTTCGTGGATGGCCGGCTGGACTTTGATCGGCATGGCTCGTCAGACCTGCCCAGGTGCCCCAAATACAGGAAATACCAGTGGGCTTGTAACAAGCACAACAATGACACCTCTTCAGACAGCAGTACCTCAGGTTTCCCAAGCACATTAGAGGAGCAAAATTTTAGTGGGGCAGCACCAGATCAGGGCAGGCTGCCGTTAACCCAGATCAAAGTGGAACCACAGGCAGAGGAAGAACCCATTTCATTGTGCCTGTCAGGGGATGAGCCGGATGTTAGGGATAAGGACAGTGCAACGGCTATGGAGATGGATAACCCCGTAGCTGTGGACAGAATCAAGAGAGCCAAGTCCCCTTCCTGCCTCAGAGCCTTTTTTAAGAAAGGAGTGGAGATGCCCAACACACCACAGCAGGTATTCACCAACAGATTCTTCTGCCCCCAGGACAAAGGAAACTCTCAGGGAGATCACAAAAAAGACATCAGGCCTTTCTCTGGGGAGCTAGGTTTGTCTGTTACATCCCCAAAGGGCATGGACAGTTTCCCTGCAGGGTTGTCCCTCAAGTCTTCTTCCTGCGATGGGGTCTGCAAACAGGAAGTAGAGCTAGATCGCCGTAGTGTCATTTTTTCCTCAGGAGCCTGCAACCGTCTGGGAACTCCAGCACATTCCTATAGTAGTGGGAACTCTTTGGAGATGGAGCTTACTGAGCACATTTCAAAGGGTGTGTGGGCTGGGGCCAGTCAGTCCCTACCCACCTCCCAGACCTTTTCTCTTAACACCAATTCCTCCGAGTCCACAATCCTCTGTCGCCCGAGACCCAACACCAGCTGCCCAGTGCCAATTAAAGTATGCCCGCGTTCGCCACCATGTGAGACACGCACCAGGACTTCCAGTTCCTGCTCCTCCTACTCTTACGCCGAGGATGGCAGTGGAGGCTCTCCCTGCAGTCTGCCCCAGTTTGAGTTCTCCTCCTCGCCGTGCTCCAACGTCACACGCTGCCTCAATGTGGACCAGCAAGATCAAAGCTTGGGGGGCGACACACTTTTTAACCAGGTGCGTCCCAAGATCAAATGTGAGCAGTCTTACGGCACCAACTCCAGCGACGAATCGGGATCCTTTTCAGAGGGGGATAGCGAGTCGTGCAACGTGCAAGAGCGAGGCCCAGAGGTGAGTGTGCACTACAACGCTTACACGTAGCCACAATGTAGCTGCCACGCTGCCACTGAAGGGGCAGAACAAAGTCTGATGTTAGTCGTCTGTTTGATGCACTGCTGCACGTCTGTGGGAGGAGTTGAATACAGAGGCTCAGGAAGACGGGAAGTAGATCCAGTCGATTGTTCCCAAATGGCCACAAACATCGATGCTATGGCTGAAACACAGTCACAGCACACAAAAGTGTGTGTGTGTGTGTGTGTGTGTGTGTTGCTTTATGGTTAAGGTTAAAATTTTGTCTGGGATGGTTTAGAATTCTGTCTTAAAAGATTTGCTCTTTTATGGCTTGTCATTTTTGAAAATAATGGTAGTCCAATATTTAACAACATCAACAATAACCACAATAATAACACTATAATAATAGTAATATTATTGCTCCTTAAGTGTTTTTAAGTTGTGTTTTGGTTGTTTGTCTTTGTTCCCTGACTTGAAGTCTTGTGGAAAGTGCCTAAATTAAAATATACTGTTATTTTCAAGTAATTATTACAGTTAAAATGACTCTTGTTTATTAAATCTGAACATTCTGAATGAATGTCATGTAACCAGAGGACTGTCTGAGGAGTCCTACGTCCCCCAGCCCTGGTGTTTAGTGCAGGATTGTGAGGCCGTGGTGCAGTTTTAGCAGAGCAGCAGCAAATGTGGGTGGACAAAAGGTTTGGTCACATGACATGACTGAAGCCCAGCGCGGCGCTGCTGACAAGGATAAATAGGCAATCCTATAATCATGCTGGCCTAATCCACCTGGGCAGCCCTCCTCCAGGCAGCCACCTGTTGTGGTGGTTGTTGTGGTTGTTGTTGTTGTTGACCACAAAGGGCAAGCATGTTATTGTTGAGGACTAGCTCAGCGTGATTGGTGGGTCTGAGGCCACCACTGCCGACCACTCAGCTCTGCTGAACACACCCCTCACATGTGTGATGTGTGGTCCTGCCGCTTACTGGCTCTGCTGCCGAGGGTACCGAAGCTGCCGCAGAAATGGTGTGTTGCCATGGCGATGGGATTCACAGTAGAAATCTGTGTGTTCCAAGTGGTGGAGCTGCATGAAAGGACTGAGCTTTTCTGTGAGTGGAATCCAGATCTGCCAGCTATGACAGTCGGAAGAGTAAGAGGCTTGATCGTCAGCTCTGCTCCAAACTGTTGAGGGAACAATGTTTCTAGGGCATTTGGGAAGGAGGGGGGGTTCTTCTGCACCGACACCTGGGCCGCTCGTTCCCTCCTCTGTTGACCTGAGTTCTGTGAAGGCAGCATATGGGGTTTAATCCAAGGACTGTGGCCTGCAGGGGGACAAGGGGTCTTTATGTGGCAGGGAGTGCTTTGAGTGGAGGCAGAAGCCAGTGGAGTCACCTTATCAGAGTCATGTGAGGCTCTCTCTGGGGAACTCCTGCCCTGCTCTCCTGCTGTTCCAGGGTGAGCTTGGTCTGTGGGGGGCGGTTGGCTCATCGTTGTAGCCTCACCCTGACCCGTCAGAGCCTCAGCCTCCTGCTCCGAGCTCTCCACCTGAGCTCAGCACAGGTGTTCCATCTTGTCCATCTCTTAATATATGATTAAATACTAAATCATTAACAAACATAAATACCTCCCAAAGGAAGTACTGTAGAGAACTATAAAGTGCTGTAGGATACTACTATGTATAATACTATGTAATACTGTAGAATACTATATATTACTGTAGAATACTACTATGTATAATATTATGTAATACTGTAGAATACTATATATTACTGTAGAATACTACTATGTAATACTGTAGAATACTATATATTACTGTAGAATACTACTATGTATAATACTATGTAATACTGTAGAATACTATATATTACTGTAGAATACTACTATGTATAATACTATGTAATACTGTAGAATACTATATATTACTGTAGAATACGACCATGTAAAAAACTATTTAATACTGTAGAATATTATATAATACTGTAGAATGCTACTATGTATAAAACTATATAATACTGTAGAATACGACCATGTAAAAAAATATTTAATACTGTAGAATACTATATAATACTGTAGAATACTACTATGTATAAAACTATATAATACTGTAGAATACGACCATGTAAAAAAATATTTAATACTGTAGAATACTATATAATACTGTAGAATACTACTATGTATAAAACTATATAATACTGTAGAATACGACCATGTAAAAAAATATTTAATACTGTAGAATACTATATAATACTGTAGAATACTACTATGTAAAAAACTATATAATACTGTAGAATACTATATAGTACTGTAGAATACTACTATGTAGAATACTAGATAATACTGTATAATACTACTATGTATAATACTGTAGACTACTATATAATACTATAGACTACTATATAATAATGTAGAATACTATATAATACTGTATAATACGATATAATACTGTAGATTACTATATAGTACTATAAAGTACTGTAGAATACTATAGAATACTACAATCTATAATACTGTATAATATTGTAGAATATCATATAATACTGTAGAATACTATATAGTACTGTAGAATACTACTATGTATAATACTATGTAATACTGTAGAATACTATATATTACTGTAGAATACGACCATGTAAAAAACTATTTAATACTGTAGAATACTATATAATACTGTAGAATACGACCATGTAAAAAACTATTTAATACTGTATAATACTACTATGTATAATACTGTAGACTACTATATAATACTATAGACTGTATAATACAATATAATACTGTAGATTACTATATAGTACTATAAAGTACTGTAGAATACTCTAGAATACTACAATCTATAATACTGTATAATATTGTAGAATATCATATAATACTGTAGAATACTATATAGTACTGTAGAATACTATACAATACTACAATCTATAATACTGTATAATATTGTAGAATATTATATGCAGAATACTATATAGTACTGTAGAATACTAAATAATACCGTAAAATACTATTTGATATTTTAGAATATTTCATAATAATAAATAATACTGTAGAATACTATATAATACTGTATAATACTGTATTGTAGTGCTCCTCTAGCAGAATAATTCCTGAATTGAGTCCGCCTACAGATGATTTCTCACTTCCTCATGAGTTGATCGTTGTTTGCCTCCTCAGCCTGGTTGAGCTTCATTTCTCATTCTTCATGGTCATTTTATAAACTTCTGTTCAGAACTCATGAGCTCTTTCTCATGAGTTCATAGCAAAGGCGTGTCCACACTGGACCCCCTGGACCTTTGATCCAGAAGAGAACCTGAGTGTGTTCAGATAATTGTGCTGTTGAAGCTGGTAAGCGTGTCATTAGTGAAGGACTGTGGTGCCCGCGGGACGGCCAGATTCACCCTGGTGATCTGGCATTCTTCTGCTGCTGGTTCTGGCTGCTTCCATTACTGTGGCTGGATGTGGGTGAATCCCCTGAGACACCCTGGCAGCGCTCCAGGTCTGCACTAGTGCACGTCCTGTCGGTTGCTGCAGGTTTTTAGCCTGTTTTGACAGCGAATTAAAGGTTTCCTCTGGGGTTTTGCAGTTGCAGCTGCCAGAAATCCACAAGAGCAGGAGAGGCTTTTTGAGTCCATCAACAAGACCTGATGGTTTCGAAGATCCCAGCTCAGGATAACTGGCAGAACCAAACACCTCTGGACCAAGGTTTAGGCATGAGAGACGCAACCCAGCTAAGAAAAGAACCTGGACCTGCTCGCAACCAGGCGGCCATCGGGGGGTCAGGGACATGGGTCGAGGTCAACGGTCAGGACACCGCAGAAGATTTCGGAGACACCTCCGAAAATTCTAGACTTTTGGGGTGAAAACAGCAACAAAAACCAAAAAAACCAAATGAGATTCGACTCTGAAGGTTTTTAAAAAGCAAAAGCAGCCACGATTGAAAGAAAAGGAGCAAATGCAGAATATCAGCGCGCGAAGCTGTCACACCAGCCCTTGAACTGGTTCTTGTGGAAGAGGAGCTAAATATAGACGTCCCCCGTGATCTGGATACTGGTGGAGGGAGAAGCACAGCATCCTCCCCACAAGGTCACACTTTGTCCTCTCCTCTCTGGTCAGGTTGGACCATTGGAAAGCTCAGCAGCGTATGTAGGACAGGACATGACAGCAGCGTTGTCCTAACGGAGACTGACCACCATCTTGGTGGAGCTGCTGGTGCGGGCAGGTTCCTCCCAAGAATCTATCATGCATTGTGTCCCAACACCAGTCTGAGGTCGCTGACAGAGGAAGCGGGTGTGAAGCTGCAGGTGAGGGCTGCACTTCCAGAAGAGACCCTTCAGACGCAGCTCTGCAGATCCAGGCAGCGGCCATCTTTCATCGCTCTCTTTGGAGCTGAAGACGTCAGGTCCTGCCTTGAAAGCTTAACTCATTATTAATTCATGCGTCTGCATGCAGATGATGGGATGGGATGAGATGGGACGAGGGAGCTGTATTTTTGTGTTGTCCGGTGTAAATTTGCCATCTACAGGAGAGCAGTGCGTCAGTGAGGTGTCATTTTTGTTCCTTCATGAGCAGGCACTTTGCCGCCCCCCCCCCCCGGCCCCCCCCACACACACACACACACAGCTGTGTTGATGCTGTGATGGAGCCAGGGCTGCTCTGAGGGCTATCAAAGGTGTTTGTGGGGCTGCTGCAGCAGCCAGGTACACACGGGGGTGGGGGGTGGCAGGGGGAGCATCCTTTGTTTGACGTTGTTGTTGAAGCAGCCACAGGAAGGAAGAGGCAGAGGACTGAGAGCTGCTGCTCCTCTCATCCCTGCCAAGTTCTCCGGCTGTCTTCCTCTGGCTCTTTGTTATGCCTCTTCTGCTTCACTTGCTGCCTGAAGCTACCGCTCTCCCTGGTGCATACAGATACTGCTGGGGTGGATGTTCTTCATGAGGGCTGCCATCACCTGGGGGAAGTGCTGAATTCCTGTTGCCAATTGAGGAAAAACGAAGGAACCGTGCAGCCTTGTTGTGTAATACGAGGGAAGAGTTTGCACGTTTGCTGCATTTAATCAACTAATGCTTTTGTTGTGCAGATGCGGACATTCACGCTCCCAAAAATCACCTGACCATGCTTTAGATAAGTCACTGTCCCACCATTCTGTAGGACTGGCCCGCGTCCAGGTCCTCAGGGAGACGTAGAGGACAGAGACTGTTAAAGGATCAGGACGTCCACTGGGACCCTGACGGTGGAGGCGCTCTGTCGCCACCTGGTGGTCATTTCTGGCAACAGCGACTAAGAGTCTCGCTAAGACAACAAAGCAACAAAGAGTTCAAAGAAAAGAAGCGAAGAGTTTGTTGGAGAATATAAATAGCTAGAATTTTGTGAAGGTTTTTTATAGCGTCATTAAAAATGTGACATTTGTTAGCTTCAATGGAAACATTGTACTCCTCCTCCTATTAGAGTATTTCTAAGATTGGACTGTTCTGAAGGTGTTTACACACAATAATTCTCTTCCTTTAAGATTAAACCTCCTCTCTTACTGACAATGATGCGACCAACTGCTTCTGGAATATATCACCCATTAAAAATAAGGCTTTCAAATGTATTTGTTCCTAAATAAAAATGCTGATATCATCAGAATGACAGTTGAACTACAGATGCAAACAAGGGAGTTGTGTTGTACTTCGCAGACTCTCGATAAGGTCGTTTGGACGTTTTTCTTGATTTGCTCTTCTTCTCTGTCTTCCTGCAGGTGAAGCTGCCTTTCCCAGTAGATCAGATCACGAATCTTCCACGAAATGACTTCCAAATGTTGTTAAAAATGCACAAACTGACCTCAGAACAGCTGGAGTTTATTCATGACGTCAGGCGGCGCAGCAAGAATCGCATCGCAGCCCAACGCTGCCGCAAGAGGAAGCTGGACTGTATCCTGAACCTGGAGTGTGAGATCAGAAAACTGGTGAGTTGGTCACAGGCCCGACCCAAGCTGGTTCTGGAGCCAGAAGCCCGCGGGGCCTTTTTGACCTTTGACCTTTGTGTCAGGCCCACAAGGCATCACAGGTGCTCTCGTTTTGAGCTGCTCTCGTCCCAGTTGACTCCTGTTGAAACCAGGTCCGGACTTTTAGTGGCACTTTTGGATGTTTGGTTCGGTGGGTCGGGTTCGGTGTGTTGCCATGTGTGCGATGACCAGACGTGTCCTAAAGCGTGTGTGTGTTTGCAGGTGTGTGAGAAGGAGAAGCTGCTGACCGAGAGGAACCAGCTGAAGGCCTGCATGGGGGAGCTGTGGGAGAACTTCTCCTGCCTGTCTCAGGAGGTGTGCAGGGACGTCCAGCTGAGCCCTGAGCAGGTCCAGTCCTTACACCACTACTGCCCCATGGTGCGGCCCGCTAACGCCGCCGCCCACCAGCCCAAAGCCGCCACCAGCCCCCCGACCACCAGCATCGACCTGACCGTCTGCTCGGGATCGGCCACGCCCGAGCCCAGTTTCCACGGTTCGCCCGGGCCCTCGGAGAGCGAGCACGATCCCGCCGTCAGGAACGGGGCGCTGCGGAACCCAGACGACCGAGACGGCGGCGCGCTGGCGCCGTCGGGATTGTCCTCGGAAAAATCCAACCAGACAGTGACGGTCGATTTCTGCCAGGAAATGACAGAGAAATGTACAACCGACGAGCAGCCAAGGAAGGACTGCGTCATGTAGCGGCCTGCTCGGGACCTGTATTTAAGCGCACCCCCCGCCCCCCACCAGCCCCCACCCCCCTCCCCCGGTGGGGGAACCCTTCAGCCGCTGCCAGTGTTGACTCCAAAACAAGGGTGGTTTGTATTTATGTGGTTTGTGTGTTTGTGACACTAAAGTTGTCTTAACTGCAGCAATACTGTGTTCCGGCGGAGGTTCTCAGCAGCCCCCCCCCCCCCCTCCCCGCCCCCCCTCCGCCGGCGACGGTGCTCCTCTCCACAGTCAGACCTGAACAGCAGCTCTCTGCGTTCCAACCGTGTCTCTTCCTGCCTTTTATTTATTCCCGCTCTGTCTCGCCGACCCCGCCGGGGGTCGCGGCGATTCAAACTCAGGAAAGAAAAACAAAAAAAAAAGCAAAATTCTCTGAATGTCGACAAGAACTCGCGTAGACACACAGAAGCTTCTGTGACGGAAGAGGCGGCGGCGCGTTCACGCTGTAAAAAGTTCATATGCAAAAACAACTCTTTGTATATCTGTACAGGAGAGCTTTGTACAGGCTGTAACTCAAACATTCCCCTTTGCCTTCCCCAGTCCCGGACTGGGAGGAGAACTCCAGGCACATTAACGGCTCCTTCGGTTTCCCGCTCATCAGCAATACGGCTGTAACTGGATGTTGTAATGGTGACTGTACACGTGCTTGTTTGACAGAAGTGTGTGTAGTACGGAGCATGACGACTGTATCGGTGATTTTGTACAGGTAGTGGCTTTCTTAGATGTTCCTTTCTAACTGGTGTTGACCACCGTTTGGCTTCTTTTCCTGCTCCCCATCACGGCGGACGTTCTTCAACTCAGGAAACCAGCTCGTTACACACGTACACACGCGTACACGCGGACGCACCTCCACCTCCACCTCCACCAGTAGAGTCTTGACCTCCCCCCGCTGGAGCCTCCTTCCCCCAGAGGTCTGCCCCGGGCTCTTTGTTTTCTTCTTCTCAGTATTCGTAGACATCTCCAGATGTGCTTCCACCACGTGATCATTTCATGTTCAGAGAAAGACCAAAAATGCAGCTTTACAACCTGACAACCAGGGAAGGGATCTAATCCAGCCCCCCCCTCCAAGCACTCAGAGCCATTTAGCACTTCTACGAGGGTCTCGGCCTCGGCCTCACGCCCCTGAAACGCCGAGACGCAGCACTTGAATTGGCACTTGCTCCGAAACCATCTTGGTGACACCAGTTTAAAGAGGATGGAGAGAATTTATTTGAAACTTCAGATTAAAGTGTTATAGAAGAGTATCGTTCCCAGGTTTATAAAACAATTTCTTAAGGAATGAAAGATCATTTTGACATGAATAATGTAAATGTGATGATTTAACAATCCTACGATATGTTTGCATTTGTTACTTCTGGTCAAGGTTCTACCTTTGTGACGTGCTTGCATGCTGCCTGTAGCTATTAGCTTAGCTAGCTTGTCTCCCTTCTGTTTACTTTGTCATTGTTTGTTTTTGTTTTGTTTTGTTTTTATAAATAAGCTAAATGACCTCAACCCTCATTAGAGGTCAGCGCCTAAGCCGGGCTGTATTCTGTCCTTCCCACGTTAATTGACTTAGAATGTGAAGCTTTATGTGTTGTCCTTTAAAGCGCCGATAGTTTTTGCTAATTTGATAGCTTTAGTTAGCTTCTGTGAGAAGCTCAGATAGACACACAGCAACCACCTGATTCCACAGTCAGAACATGAAGCTAAAGTGTAGTGTTAGTCGTAAAATGCTAAGATCACTTCAAAGTCACCACAGTCACGGCCAGTTTGGCAGAAGCGCTGCAGAGGTGGCCGCTAGCCTGGCTACGATGCTAGCCTGGCTACGATGCTAGCCTGGCTACGATGCTAGCCTGGCTACGATGCTAGCCTGGCTGCTTCACATATTGATGCATGTTTTGCTACAGGCTTGAGTCCTTTTCTTTGTCCTGATATTTCAGCAATGCAAAGCTATTACTGCTAAATGTTTACGGTTACTTTAAGTCAATTTAACAATTTCTGAAAGTATTTTGGCTAAATAAATCTGAGATTGATGGTTCCAATTTTAGTTTTCCCTCATTTCCACTGATCATTTGTAACTGATGCTGTAGATCACATATGTCAGACTCAGTTCTCGAGGGCCACGATCCAGCCGGGGTTTCTGTCCTACCAGGTTGAAAATGCATTCAGTGGGATGGAAAACCCGGCTGGATCGTGGCCCATGAAGACTGAGTTTGACATGCCTGCTTGTTGACCCCAGACCAGGAGGGTTACCTAGGGCCCTTCTAGCCGGAGCCCCTGACACGCACACGGACACGTGGACAGACCCGAGGGATGAGCCTTTGAGCTAAAACCCTCCTATCTCGTTCTCCTTTAATGTACGAGCAGGTTCTCACCAGCAAAACTAAAGCAACTCGAGTCTTTTCATTTTTATATTGTACAACTGTCGATTTTCTTCCTGGATGCAGTTTGTTGTGTAGCAGAACTTTGGTGCGAGCTCCCGCGTGTGTCTCTGTATCGCCTGTCTTGATTCTTAAACGTTCAACGGTACAAATCCTTTGATTTGTGTCAAAGCACATGTTCAGAAAAGAGCCCCAGCGTGTCCGCGGTTCCCAGCACCCTTTCTGGCTGCTCCAGTAACACAAAAGCTAAGGGGGACAAAGAGACTCCCGCTCCTCGTTAGCCTGATGAGAGCAGAGTGCTACGACGGAGCAGAAGAGTCCTTCCTTAGTCCTGCTCAAAGGACAGGACTGCTTCATATATGCAGTCATACACGAGCACACAATCAACACGTGCACGGACAGCCACGACGGAGAGGGAGGGGGGTCAGCCGTCCCCACAGACACTGATGTTTAGGGCTCCGGAAAAGGTCCCATGTTACCAGCCCACGTTTCACCTGTTGGTCCGAACCTGAGACTTGAACCAGAAACCCTCCGGCCCTAGCCCAGTCCGGTCCAGTGCCCTCTAGCCCAGTCCAAACAAGTGTCCAAACAATCCCCTCTGGTCCAGTCCCTTCAAGTCCACTCCAATCCTCTTTTCGCCAGTCCAGTCCCTTCTAGTCCAGTCCAGTCTCCTCTGGTTCAGTCCCTTCTAGTCCAGTCCAGTCTCCGCTGGTCCAGTTCCCTCTGGTCCAGTCCCCTCTGGTTCAGTCCCTTCTACTCCAGTCCAGTCTTCTCTGGTCCAGTCCCCTCTGGTTCAGTCCCTTCTACTCCAGTCCAGTCTCCTCTGGTTCAGTCCCTTCTGGTTCGGTCCCCTCTGGTCCAGTCCCCTCTGGTTCAGTCCCCTCTGGTCCAGTCCAGTCTCCTCTGGTCCAGTCCCCTCTGGTTCAGTCCCTTCTGGTTCGGTCCCCTCTGGTCCAGTCTCCTCTGGTCCAGTCCCCTCTGGTTCAGTCCCTTCTACTCCAGTCCAGTCTCTTCTGGTCCAGTCCCCTCTGGTTTAGTCTCCTCTGGTCCAGTCCAATCTCCTCTGGTCCAGTCCCCTCTGGTTCAGTCCCTTCTGGTTCGGTCCCCTCTGGTCCAGTCTCCTCTGGTCCAGTCTCCTCTGGTCCAGTCCCCTCTGGTTCAGTCCCTTCTACTCCAGTCCAATCCCCTCTGGTTCAGTCCCCTCTGGTCCAGGCCAGTTCCCTCCAGATTGACGAACAACTAACATGTACCTCCAGAAACCACCTAGTTTAAGTGCGGATGAGAAGAGTTTATCAAAGACTGATTTGTTCTATGCATCAAACATGTGGGTGACTCCAGGGATTCGGCGTCTAGGCTCCATTCGGACCGATCGGTTGGCTGAACCTGTGAACCTCTTTAGTTTTGCTGTAACTCAACACTTCTGCCTTTGTGCTGTGGTCTTTTTCAGTCCTCCCATTTGTTGCTGCTTCTCTGAAACCAACACTGGTGCATCCACTCCAAAGGTCGTTCTAGGAGAGAAAAACATGCCTTTTCCACAGATTCCTCACCTTTCCTTTCAATAACCAGCGTCCCGGTCGGAAGCCGGGGTCGCTGAGAAAACTCGAGATGTTTACAAATCCTGTCGGTATCACGTCACCGTTGCTCTTTTTTTTGTTTTCGGGATCTTGATGTTTGGTGGAATTTGACTGTTTCGGCGTTTGTCATTAATCGAGCTTTGCTTTTGTTTCGGGAGGCAGCATCACATCCAAAAGCATCTCCGAGATTTGCCTTAGAAAAACCTTTCAGAGGCCATTGTTCACACTCCAGTGAAGTGCATGTATGCAGGGGCATGAGCCCCCATCCCCGAGTCACCAGTGCGGACTTTCTCACACTTATCTACCTGTGAAATCCTTCATACCTCTCATAACTGGTCAATGACTGTATCAGCAACGGCATCAGGTGTTTTTCTACATGCTTTTTACACAAATGATATGAATTATTGTATAAGTAGACTTTGGTGCATCATTAATGTTATAGCTCTTATAGTTCAAGTTGTTGCTTTTCTTTCTTTTTTTAGATGATTGTTTTGTGTTAAAACTGTCAATTTGAAATAGCTGTTTTTTGCTTATTCTCTGCTAAGAGTCTGTACCTTTATCATTTTAAATGCTAAATGACCCTAATTAATTAAAATGAGCTAATAATTGTAAATAAGGTATTGTGCAAAACCCATTTTCATTTGTTTCAATTGTTAGTGTTTTACAACTGATCATTATTATTATAATTATTATTATTATAATTATTATTATTATTATTATTTGTCTTGACACCATTTCTCCTAATGAAATAAAGAAACGTGCATATCATGTTTGCTGTTTGTGGGTCAGACCTGAACGACCTCCACGGTAGAGCTGCTTCCTTATTTCTGAAGCGTACTGAGATTAAAACCTTTTAATCACCAAGACAACGGCCTATTTACTTGTCTTGATCGGGGTCGAGTCACCTCCCCCCCCCCCCCTACCATTTAGGCTAGAATCCACCAACTACTGAGGTCACTTGAAGGGTGTCCTCTTGACTGAGAGCTCCAGAGCTCTGAACAGATCCGTCTCACTCTGATCCCCAGAAGCATGATCACCTGATCCGGCTTCTGTCACCCAGACGTTTCGCTCCATACTGACATGAGAGCATCACAGAGTTGCTGCGCATCTGTCAGCTGCACATCTGTGAGGAGAATCTCCTGTTACGACACCTCCCAAAGCTGCTCTATTGGACTGAGATCTGCTGGGACTGGAGGCCACTAGAGTCACGGTCCATGAGTCCACTCATGGTCACGGCCCAGAAACCAGTGTGGGGTGATGTGACCTTTGCGACATGGGGCATCACCCTGCTGGGAGCAGCCCTCAGGAGATGGTCCACGGGGATCATGGAGGGACTGACATGGTCATCAACCACATTTAAGGAGGCTGCAGCGTTGACAGATGCTCAGCTGGTACTGAGGGGCCCAAAGTGGGCCAGGAAAATACCCACCCACCATTAAACCACCAGTCTTAAGTGGGTCTATGGATGGGTCTATGATGTCCTTCAGCTCAGTGTTGTTCATCAGGCAATAAACACTGATACTGGTCCTTGTATGAACACTGACCATCAACAGAACCCACTGAACAGGGCTCATACTGGTTAATATCCCGATGTGTTATAGCTGCTCTGCAACAACCTGCACACGTCGGGCTGCTGCTCATGGCTGAAATATTTCATTCAGTTTTTGAATGTTAAGACTAACAGATTGGGTTCATGTTATGGTTCAGTTACTGAACATTTTACTCATTGAACAGTAAACCCAATAAATTGTGACTAAAATCACCCAGGAAGCAGATAGTGCTAAACTGGTCACCTTAAGCCCAACAGGGCCTAACTGGTACCAGCTTCACTCCAGCACAACGGTCCAACAGAAAACACAAACATTGTTTTATTCCAACTTTAATTTGTCAAAGAAAACATCACTAAACGTATCTAATTCTACAGTGAACATTGGAGCCCTTCTCTGTCTTTAAGAGACGTGTCGATTCACTCTGATAGCGACCAAGTCCAGACTTATTCATAATCCAGTTGTGTCCCATTTTTGTGAGGCACCGTTTATGCTCTGAGCCAGGAACAGAACGTTTACATGGTAAATGACATCACACAACATTTAAATCTGGAACATCAACAGCTTAACACGTGTAACTGCGGTGAATGTTGGCAGAAACCTGAAACCTAGGAGTGAAAGTGAAGACATCATTTGGAACACTTGAAGTAAAAGCTGAAATTGGAGGTTTGCTTCCCGGAGTCCTGGTCCCAAAGATCTCCTTCTCTTCATTTTTTCATGATTGACGACAGTTCGAGCAGCATGTTCTGAAAGACAAACACAACTCAAATAAAGAAGGATTAAAGTTACCCTTACACCACATTACCTGTGTGTTGCCACACCAAACCCGATGAGAGCCATAAAGGGGAGCCCAAACCTAGACCAAGTTGAAGACCTTGGGTATCAGAAACCGATGGGTGGGTTCTGTTGGTACCATTTGGGGAGACAAGTTCCTGGATGCCATCGAGCACCAAAAAATACAGGAAGTGGCTGGAAAAGGCCACAGTGAAAAACTGCACAGAGGTAACGATCATAGCAGCACAAGAACAGACTCAGAGTACAAGAAAGATCCAAGATAGAGGATTTACCACACCAGGCAAGATTCAAGGTAGAGGATCGACCACACCAGGCAAGATCCAAGGTGGAGGATCTACGACAACAGGCAATATTCAAGGTGGAGGATCTACGACACCAGGTAGAATCTGAGGTAGAGGATCTACTGCACCAGGCAAGATCCAAGGTAGAGGTTCTACAACACCAGGTAGAATCTGAGGTAGAGGATCTACTGCACCAGGCAAGATCCAAGGTAGAGGATCTACCACACCAGGCAAGATCCAGGGTAGAGGATCTACTGCACCAGGCAAGATCCAAGGTAGAGGATCTACCACACCAGGCAAGATCCAGGGTAGAGGATCTACTGCACCAGGCAAGATCCAAGGTAGAGGATCTACCACACCAGGCAAGATCCAGGGTAGAGGATCTACTGCACCAGGCAAGATCCAAGGTAGAGGATCTGCCGCACCAGGCAAGATCCAAGGTAGAGGATCTACCACAACAAGCAAGATCCAAGGTGAAGGCTGTGAACAGAAGTACCTGAGACAATGCAGCACATAATAGCAGAGTAGAAGATGCTAGCAGGTGAAGCTCAGATGGATCATCACAACTTGTAGCTGCAAAAGTCTACAGGAACATCTGTACCAAATCTGGACAGGAAATGCTGAGGTCAAAGTGGGGCACAACTGCCGAAGTTGGTGAAAAATGACCGAGCTAAGATCCTGTGGGATATTCTTGTGAGGGACAAAGTGGAAAAGAAGGCTGTAGTGATCTGGAAGAAGGAACAAGAGAAACTGGAGGAGTATCAGGATCTGAGACAGCAGCTGGAGAGGATATGGGGATTGAAAAAAACAGTGGTCCCAATGGCCATAGGGGCACTCTGGGCTGTGACTCCCAAGCTGGAGGAGTAGCTCCAGCAGATCCCTGAAACATTTGAGACCTCTGTCCAAAAGGGTAATGCTAGGAACAGCAGGAGCCTCAAGCTCCCAGACCTCTGGTGGAGGAGGCCAGCATGAAGGAGAGGAGCAAGGAGCATCAGGCTTTTATTTGAAGCAAATCTTTGATCAATGCGATTCATTTTTAGGGTCCTTTAGGAGGAGGAAGCTGCTTCGTGATGAAGGCACAATAAACATAAAATTAATTACATGGTGTATGTAGAGAGAAGCACTTTCTTCCTTGACCTGTATATGTGTTTGTTTAAAAGGAACTGTAGTGGAGGATTAAGAAAACCTGAATGAAATCAAAGTAATTTAAGGAGGTTTTGGGACCTCAACTGCATTTTAGACAGTTGATTTGTATCATTTTCCTGATCTAGTTGGTTCCTTTCAGTGAAGTGGATAAAAGTCGTCAGATCTCAGGTGATGATGTCACCCTTTTATGGAGAGAAAATGCAAAGCATTAATTACATGTTGATCTGATTAATAATTAAACATCAGCTCTTGAACATAAACATCATGCATGATGGATTATGCTTACAATGATTTGTTATTTGCTCTCTTAAGGGCGACAAAACAGAAAAGAAAAAATTTAAAAGAAGTTCTTCTTAGATTAGAATGACTACATGGAAGGTTGGAGCTTGTGGATCTGAGATCTCTAATAATCCGGTATGAATGGCAGAATCATTGACTCCAGGTTTCTGGGAAGTTCCGGTTAAATCTGACACTTTTGAGGGACTAAAAATTCAGTTTCAACAAATGTCATAGTTGAGCAACTAACTAATTAAAATCACTAACTATCTACACCAGAATCAGGTTTGTGAAGTTTTGTTGTGGACTGTGAAAATTGTCTACTAACCATGGACATCCTCCTCCCGCTGGCCGGTGGTGGGGGGGTCACCACTGAACCCTCGGCTTGGTTGAGATGCTGGGCTTCAGCATCACTTCCGCTGTGGCTGTCGGTGCTGTCGGACGGGGAGGACAGCTTTCCATCGGACAGACCCCGGGACATAAAGCTGCACTTCCGGACCGTGGGGTGGGGCTCGCTCTCTGCCGAGTCACTCATGTCGCTAAGGTCCTTATAAACACTTACTCTGCTCATTTTCCTCTGTGGGTTCCTCAGGGCTGCTGGGATCTCCATGTGGCTGGCGACGAGGGTGGCTCTGGGTCCTGCATATTGTGGCCTCACGTGAGGTTCGCTGGATTCTTCGCTGCTATACGACGGCTTCCTTGTACCTACAGCGCATTGCTGCTCGACAGGTGGCACCTGATGAAGACCCTGGGCAGGCATGCCAATGTGTGACGGATGCTGGTTGGTGGCGCCAGATCCTTCCTGGTTCTGGTGGGACACATTTATTGCCAGAGTCTCCCCGTGAGTGTCAGGCAGAGCCGAACAAGTCATCTGTGTGAGCTGCACCAGCCTCTGTGGTGACGAATTTGTGAGAACACACACTTGCTGTACCGTGGAGTTCTTCTTTGAGCGGTACACGCTCTCGTCATCTCGGTATTTATATCCATACAAACTTTGTTTAATCCTCTTCACACCCAGATGAAAAATCTCCAGAATGTTGAGGAACAACGAAACACCAGCAATGACTAGCATGAAGACCATGAAAATGTTCTTTTCTGTAGGCCGAGAGACGAAACAGTCGACGCTGTTGGGACACGGCAGTCTGGCACATTTGTACAAGGGAGACAGTCCAAGGCCGTACAGAGCACATTGTCCTACGATAAAACCCACCTCTACTGCAGACCTAGTTAAGATATGGAGAACATATGTGCGAAGCAAGGAGCCTCTTAGAGGGGCCTTCCTCACTCTCTTCTGTTCATCTAGTTTCCTGAGTTCTCGCTCGATCCTCTTGTGATCCTCCTGGATGGGGTCTGTACCCTCCAGCTCAGCTTTCAGGCAGGCTTTCCTCCTGTGCCGCTCTTTCTCAAGGGTCCTCAGGCGATACAGTGCATGTCCCATGTAGACCAGTGATGGAGAGGATACAAAAATAATCTGCAGGACCCAATAACGGATCAGGGAGACGGGGAAAGCCTGGTCGTAGCAGACGTTCTTGCACCCAGGTTGCTCCGTGTTGCAAACAAATTCACTCTGCTCATCGTCCCAAACATCCTCGGCCGCAACCCCAAGCACAAGCATCCGGAAGATGAAGAGGATGGTGAGCCAGATTTTGCCCACAATGGTGGAATGAATGTGGACTTCTTCTAAAATACTTCCTAATAAGTTCCAGTCCCCCATTTTCCATCACATTATCATCTGTCAAATTAGGAAAGACAAGTAGGTTTTTGCATCAACGGGGAGAGTCCCGCTACAAGAGAATTCGGGGTACTTACGTGATTCTACGGTTCGTGTCGGATGTGCTTCAGCCAAAAGCAGTTACGAAAGAGGACATTCACACATGGAGACATCAGGACAGGCAGCGAGCTGTGGTCCTGCTTTGCTGTGCAAAAGACAGTGTTGCAAAGCTGCTGGAAACTAGGACTCCTGTTTGAACCCATTGATCCACCACACAGCACTGTCCTGCCCTGAGGCCACTTTCAGCAGGATACCATCCAGGGAGTAGCACAACCCCAGACATCGATGCACAGCTATACGCTTAAAAATACATTTTAATTACAAGTGGGAAACACAGCGGTTCGTCTGTGGACGCCCGCTGCTGGGACGTCCTCACGATCACTGAAGCACTTTACAGCACCTGTATGGACGCCATGGAAAGTGTTTTAATCCACCCTCATTTATTTGTGTATTTCTCTACTTTAATACACTTTGAAATGAGGAAAAAGGCCTTTTACAGTTTGTTGGTGAAAGCAGGAATAGTTTCAACTTGTGACGAAGCTCCTCTGTAAGGTTGGTCTCGTCTGCTCTTTTTGTTACAGCGTCCAGAGTCCAGAGAGGACGGAGACCCTCCGACGCTCCTCTTACTACATGCAGGTGGCAGATGTCTGATCTTCCAGAAGATTCTGGAGTCCATTCTGCTGTGGGCCATCACTGTGGACATGCACAGCTGCACTTTGACCACGAGTGTGTTTGTGTGTCCCTGCGTTCATAACTGGGACTGCTTATGTCCTCTTGGGCTTCAGGTGTTGTGGCCAGCTGCCCCATCCCAGTGAACAGACATGTGTCTAAATAAATAAAACTTTATTCAAGGAATCCACAGAATATTTACAAAACTGTGTTACATGCTGCTCAGGAGGAACCAACCAAGAGCCAATCCAGCCGACTGGTGAACTGTTTCATTTGTATCGCCATAGAAAGATGTACAGGCTGTACACGAATGCTTTAATAAACCCTCAATATTTTCATTAAAACAAGATGAAAATTACATTAAAAACAATAAAATGGTTGAAACCATCAAGGCTGAGTGTCATTAAATGGTTTGTGCTTCAAGTGGTTTCCAATAAGAAAGCAGCTCAATGGTAAAACGTCCGCGATGAAGATGTTTTTAACATTCTTAAAGAGAAAAGTTGAGAAGAAACTAATATCAGGATCAGTTTTGGCCATCTCACACAGCAAGAGTTGTGGTCATTTTGGATGCTTGATTAGAAAACCTGAAGCAGCGATTGTGACCGCAGTGTTCTCTGTGGTTCCCCACCGTCCACGCCAGGACCACTACGTGCAAAGTCATTCTTTTAAAGGTCTGATAGATTACAACTGAGCAAACAAAAGACTTGTGGACAGTGATTGGATTTCTCATGGGAAAAGAAAGCGTTTCAGACCCCCCCCACCCGTGTTTATTAACCCGCCAGCACTGGGAAAGACCCCGTTCGTGTTGTCATAGTCACGGCCAGATGAAGAGCAGCACACCTGTCTGCAGCTGTGTCAGGGTACAGACTATTCCCATCATGCGGCCACCTTCCCCTGTTTCTTATATAGCTTCATGAGCTGGTAAAACCTGTGAGCAACCTGGAAGACAGGAAAGACACAAGGGTGACTGTGGGCCCTGCAGCACTGACGGTTACCACATGAGAACACGGGCTGACCTGCCCCGATGGCTTTTTCAGTTTCTCTGACAAGGCGGAGAAAGTCCTGCGCGAGGCACCTTTGGCCTTCAGGTCCAACAGGATCGCTCGATCTTCATCTCTGCAAGAAGCAAAAGGAACATCAACGATGGGACCCAGGAGCGCGGAGAAGAATGAGCCGAGACTAGATGGGAGGACACTGACCTTGTCCAAGACATCACCACCGCACCCTTCTTCTTGATGACGTTCTTGGCATGAAGACTGCTGGGAGATGATTTGCTTTCAGGACCATTCTTCTGGCATTCAGACGCACTCTCTTGAACGCTCTCCTGTGGCTTCTTGTGGCGTTTGTGCACCGATTTCTCTCGGTGGAGTTTCCTTTTGCTGCCTTTCGAGCTGTCGCGCCGTCCAGGTGGAGCTCTTTCATTCTCTCTCTCTCGGCACCTTCCTGAACCGGCATCTTCAGCAGGCTGATGTGGACTCTTGTCCTTCGACGCAGTATCTGAGGAGCGTCGATGGCCGGCGCCGCCAGCAGAGGAGTCTTTGACAGATCCTCTGCGCTGTGGTGGGCTGATCTGTGATGTTTGAACACTGTTGCGTGACCCGTCAGCTGAACCCTGAGATTCAGGCAGACTTTTCTTGAGCTCCTCTGAGGTTTTCATCAGAGCAGGTGAACAGATTTCTCCTTTGCTGTGTTGCAGAGCCATGGAGCCGCGACCTTCAATGACTGTGATGTCTGTGGTGGGAGGGGGACTTCTGAAGGGCTTTTCTGCTGGTAGGACCTCTGAAGGTGTTGCCTTCACTAGTCTGCCAGGTACTTCTTCATGAGGCCGCTCCGATTCTTCCGTGGCGGGATCCGAGCCGTCAACACACGCGGTTGCCTGGCGAATCTTCACAATGAAATGATCGTTGGATTTCTCCATTACCAGCGCCTGCATGGGCTGGTCGGGCCTGAAGACAAAAGATGTTGGGAGAACTTCTGAGTCTTTACTGTTACTGGAGCTACAGCTGGAATTATCCGAGTCCAGAGTCAAATGGATGTTCGGCTCTGTGGCATCCTCCCCGTCCAGAAGAGCATCCTCGCTGATGTGAGCGCTGATGACGCTCTCTGGAGTGGACATGGCGTGAACGTTGGCTGGGTGAAGAAAGCTGAGGTGGCTGTCTGATTTCAGAGGCGATGGGATGGTGAGCGAGACGGCCAGATCTTCGGATAAAATCGAGTAAGACCTCTGCGCTCGGTTCTCTAGCGGTACTTCTAACAAGCAACTTTCGTCAAATAAAGCAGGGTTGAGTGGAGTCTGAGCTCTCGAGCGGGGTGATGGTGTTTTATGAGGGGAAATGCTGGACCCTGCTGCGCTAACTTTGGAGGGCGTAACAAGTTTAGATGAGAATTTAGCTGGAGAGTCAAATTTCGATGGAGTGCTAATACCGATGAAGCATTCTCTGTCCTTCCTCGGCGTACCCAAGGGCCACGTCGAGCCGTCAGTAGTGATGCTGCTGGCTTCCAAGTCCCTTCCTTGTAGGAGAGACTTGAAGATTTCCCCCATTTGAGTGTCCCTCACCAGGTTAAACGTCAAACAGGAGGCTTGTTGTTCCGTGAGAAGCTCAAAGTCAGTTTTGTCAAGCAGAGATCCGACGACTGAGTGGTTTTTCTCTGGAGTTGCAGGAACCATTGTGGGCGTCTGGAGGCTGGGTTGTGGATGTGGATCTTCTGGATGCGACTCAGCTTTTCTCTCTTGATCCACAGGAATTATCCTTATGTCTTTGCCTCTGCTTCCGAGCCCTGTTCTGTAGGGCACTGGAGCACAAGGCTTGAGCTGACTGGGGGCTGCTGCTAGCTGTGCTTCTTTTAGGCCATGTTTTGAGCCCCTAGCCGGAGCTTGTTTCGACACATGCTCTGTTTTACTGGGCCCGTTTCTCTCAGCATCTGCTTTTACACAAAAGTTCTTCAATGTTGACAAAATGTCCCGGAACAAGTAGTCCACTTGGTCATCTACAAAGTCCCACAGTTTCATCTTCAGATCAGCGGCTTGCTGTTCAAAGATGCGCTTCACGATGCCATTGTCCGATACTTTGCTAAACACTGAGATGATCAGCTTCTTTAACTTTGATTTCAGCTCAGCTGGCTGAGGGCATATTCGTCCCAGATAAGCACCTTCCACAAACTCTAAAAAAGACTCCTGGAAATTGACCATCACGCCATAGAAGCTTTTCCTGGGAAAGGTTTTATGAAGCTTCATGTACTTCTTTCTAATCTCAGCACGAACTAACCTGAATGTTTCCATCACTTCTTCTACAGTGGAAAAGGACGATTTGGTTGCTGCAGGACAAACCATTTTAAAGCGACTCTTTGGGCTCTGGGACGTTAACCCAACGGCTCCATTAGCTTCCTTTGATGCAGCGCTCCTTTTGTTAAAGGTCTTATTCCACACAGTCCTGGGACTTGTTTTATTTTTGACCGGTCGTGCCAACTTGGTCCTCTTGGCTGCAGGAACAGGAGAGTCTGTGGCTGTTTCATCACTTTCACTTAAGATCTCTCCTTCTTCCAGTTCTGTGTCCGAGAGATTTGAAGGTGGACTGGAACCCTTATCCACCAAGTTCTGGGCCTCACGCTCAGCAGGAGATCCTGGGTATTTATTTTCCTTATTTACATCCAATGACTTTGTGGTACCTTCAACGTCTGTGTTGGCGAACTCTGTAAAGACACAAGACCACGATCAACATCTCTTATCTGGACTAACAGTGGTGGTTTTCATTCGCTGCACCCCTGTTTGGTAGCAGCTATCTCACTGCACCCACAGTTTAGAAATAAAGATACTGAAAGCCCTCAAAGATAAACAGTCACACCAAGTGGCCTAAGAATCACGGACTGAGTCACAAGATGCCCCTGGAGAGTCTCAGCGCTGAGCAACCCAGCCCAACCAGCACCGCAATCGGGATGGGGGGAGGTGTTCTGTTCTAAATAGGACAGCATTGGCCTGGGATCCCAGGTCACATGAGGACAGCAGTTGTCCAACCAGTCGGACAGACTGTTCTGGACTGGGTTGCCCACCACTAACCTGGAGCGTGTGTGTGTGTGTGTGAGGCTACAGTTGCAATCACTGCACAGCTTATTGAGGTTTCTCTACTGCATTATTACACCTATTTCATCTTTTATAATTTCAGTACAGAAATATCAACCCTTATCAAACCCAGAGAGACCGTTCAACAAACACGTGAGAATTCTTCAAGCTGACTGAGAGGAAACATTTAAAATATAAAGAACCTACTTTCAACAATGACGTAAAGTTGGTGTTGATATCAGAGCTCTTAGAATGAATGAAATAAGGCTAAAGTTACCTTTCTCCAGGCTTTTTACATGACCCGGTTTGCTTTGAGAACAGTGATGACTTCTTTTGGGCGCTTGTATGGGGCTTCTCAGGGGGCTGATCACATCAGGAATCCTCATCAGATTATTCAGAAGGCTCATCATGGAGTCCTCGTCATGGAGTAATGGCTTTGAACTGGGTGGCTCAGAGTTATTCTCCTGGCTCTTCCCAGGACTACAGCTCTTCTTCGGGGTGACTGTGGGCTCCCCCTGTGTGTCAGGTAGAACACCCTCCTGGGTAGTGCTGCTGATTTTAGACACTGCATCACAGCCAGGGAGAGATCCCGTCTTCTCTGTGGTGCTGACGACGTCGCAGGCGGCGTCGCCCGTCTGGGTTAGAATGTAAATGGCATCAGGAAGACTGAGGCCTTCCTGGGGCAGCGACTCAAGGCTGATTGTGCTGGACACAACGTCAGAATCCTTCTCCTGAGTGGAGCAGGTAGCAGGAGAACACGCTCCGTCAGGGTCCGGGGCTAGGACAGTGGCCTGGGGACTCTGGAGACAGGCAGCGTCAGGGACATTGTCCTTTGGCGGTGAAGAAGACACAGGGTCTTTGTCGCTTGTCTGTGCTGTCGTTTTAGACGGGCATTTCTGATTTGCACTTGACTCAGTCACATGTGGATCAGAGGCAGATTGTTCAAAAAGATTCCTAGAGGTCTTTTTGGCTAAAGAACTACATTCAGTCCCACCAGCTGAAGGTTCTACAGATTCTGATCCGTCCACGTGGCTGTGCGAGGTCATCTCGGTGGAGTCTTCATTATTCCCTACAGTGTGTTCGTTTCCTTCTTGAAAGGAACTACTGTCTGGAGATGTGTGAGTGAGCTGCACACTCCTGTCCTTCTCTTCAGTACTGATGGGTTGGACATAAGCTGGGACAGCCTGGACTAGATGGTCTTCAACTCGCAGGTCACAAACAATAGGGTCACTTGCGTATTTGTCCTTGACTTGGAGACGCGTCTCATCCTCACAGCTCTCCGACTGGGGACCTTTGCTGGGTTTTTGGGGCTCTTCAACAACATCTTCTAGTTCCTGAGCCTTGACTTCATCAATGACCTGCATGTTTTCCATGTCGAGCTGCGAACCTCCATCCATTAGTTCACTGTCATCCGCCGTGTCCGCCGACGCCTGGTGGCCGTCATTGGGTAACGCTGCCTTCTTAATTGGAGAACGCGTCAAGTTCAACGTTTCCATGAAACAGAGCTTCCTGTTGGAACTGTTCTCCACGCAGCTCTTCTCAGTGACATCAGCTTTGTCACAGGCGTCTTTTAAGACATCCTGTGCACAGTTTTGTCCTTCCTTCTTGCAGGTATCTCTGTGATGCGAGTCTTTGGAGCTGTGTTTTGCCCTCTTTCGGCTCCTCTCTGATGAACCGCTCCTCTCTGACTTTCTGTCGAGCTTGGCTGGATGTGGTCTCTCCTCCTTCCTAGACTCACTTTTGGATGGTCTGCCTCCCATTCTCTCTTTTGAACAGTCACCCTGGCAGACACAGTGGTGCTTGGAACACACCTTCTTCGGATCCTTTCCATCAGAACTCCTGATGCGTTGCTCACGCCTCGCAGCCCTGCTGGAAGCCTCTTTGCTAGCATGAACTGCGCAAAGTTCAGAGTCTGTTGTGGAAAACTCGACAGTATCTTGTCTTCTTTCATGACTTCTTTTCTTTTCACCGGAGGAGTTTGCACCTTTTGAACCCTGTGGCGGAGGGCTTTTCGTCCTGTGTGACCGGTGGCGTTCCTCGTCATTGTTCCTCCGTGACCGAGAGTCGCTTCTCCCTCTGCTTCTTTCTGATTTACACCCGGTTTTCTCTGAGCCACAAGAGTCCTTACTGGGATCTGAACTCCTGTGATCCCGATCTGCTGACTCAGATGGTGCGTGATGTTTTTCCTCTCTGTGTGCGGTTTTCTGTTTGTGGGATTCACTACGGTGGGTTGATGAGGTTCCTTTTGAGGAACCTTTTGAATGGCTGTGAGAAGATGCCGTTGAAGCTCCCGAGTGTGTGGAGGTGTGACTCCTGCTTTCCTTCCTGGAAGGTTGAGGAGTTTCTTGAACAAGATGATCCTTTTTGGGTGGTGGGGTTGGCAAAGGTGTGAGAGCGGGGGGAGGATTGTGTGGCGGGTGAGGAAGAGGCAGTGGAGTAGTCGCTGAGGGAAGTTGTCTGTTCGTGGAGGCATCTGGGGAAGACCTCTGAACCTGACTTTTGCCTCCCAAATTATTAATATGATGACAGCAGCTTCTGTCTGGCCTGAAAAGAACAAAGACAATCACAATGAAGTCAGAGGAAATATCCACACTGTAATCTGCTGAAATCAAAGCAGCAGCCGTACCTCTGGTTAAGCCTCTGGATTTCGGCATCTTTTCGCGTCACTTCCTGTCTCGCTGTCTGCAAGAGCGCCGAGATGTTCTTTTTAAGTCGATAGTTCTCCGTGTTCAATCTTGTATTCTATAGGGAGGAGACAACAAGCGTGTAATGCAGGTGACGTTTAAGAGAATAAAGCTGTGCGTACATTTATACATATATGCATGGGGGGGGCTGCATGTACGTTAAACATTTAATAAGAGTAAAACCAAACAAACCTGTAACTCCACCTGCTCGAGTCGCTTATGCAACTCTTTAATTTGGCTTTGAGCTGCTTGGAATCTGGACACCAGCTAGGAACAAACAAAAGGAATGAGAGAGACGCTGGTAATAGCAATAACAACTGTAATAACAGCCGTACTACTACTGCTAATGACAGAAAAAGCACCTCTGAGTAGGTGGACTCCCTGTTCTGCTGTTCTTCTCTGACTATTTCCTCATAAAGATCCATCGACTCTTTCAACTGAAAAGCGTCTGGGGAAGATTTTTCTGCATTAAAATAAAAACACAATTTGTCATTTGATTAATGTTGGACAAAGAATATAGATATATGCTTATTTATCAATTCAGAACCAATGATTTGGACTCTGGCAGACCATGTAATAATAGAGCAAAGGTGTGGTTGTTACCTCGATCGCTGCTGGGATCAAGATCCAGGCCATCGTAAATATCCACAGAATCTTCTTTGGTATCAGGTACCAGGACTGCAGACACAACATGCAAGCACGTGTCAACATACGTGCAGCCATCATTAAAGTAAGGTCTTCCTCCACTACTGAGTGGAAACTCAAGGCAAGAATCGTGCATGACATTGAGACCAGCTGCTGAAACATCCCCGAGCCTTGGAGGCCTGACTCCACTAAACCTGCTATGGTATCAGCCCCACGGTGGTGAGTGGGTCTCCGTGGGTGGAGATGCAGGGAATATGGAGGGCAGGTCAACACTAAAAGTGTTGAGACTAAGGAGGACAACAAACATACAGGAGTCAGCACGGGCACCCGGACGGGTCCTAACAGGCAAGTCCCCCCCTCCCCACGTTCTTCACTGAGCCTTGGCCACACATATTCCTGTGGCTGGATCAGGTCCTTGGACCACGTTCATATGGATCCAGTCATCCACCCACCACAAGTCTTTAAACCCACTCAACTAAGTCATGTTTCTCCATCGGTGTGGCTCATAGCGGGGGGGGAAGGGGGGCTGCATCGCCTGCAGGACCCCCGCAGAGACGCCACGGCTCCCCTGATCCGGGGGGTGCGGTGGATCAGGGGAGCGGTGGCTGGTTTGGTTTGGGTTTCCCAACTTGACTTTGTATTGTATAGTAACTTTGCTCTAAATTTGTTTGCTAAAGTTTAAAGTGCACAAAGACGCTGGTCCTGTCGCCTCATATAGACTTAACTGAGCTCTAGGTCAACCGGAACATCGTGTCTTTTTATTGCAACTCATCATGTGTTTACTGGATGTCCCGTGAAGGAGCCATGTCTTGTGGATTGGCTGTAAATACAAGACATGAATGTTGCCCCTCTTCGCGGTGTTGGATCTAAACCTCAGGGAGCTGCACAGCGAATCGTCCGACGGGCCCCTGAAGCATAAAGGATGATCCCCGTCTAGGCAGGAAGCACCTTCACGCTGCCACAGGCTAGGCAGCAGCCTAGATGAAGCTTTCCCTTGCAGGTGATTTTGCCTCAAATATCCCATGAAGATCGTCGTCCATGTTCATAATGTAACCCAGAAACATCAGACATAACAGGGATGTCAGACTTACCAGTGAAGATGTCGTCTATGGTTTTGTTCATTCCAACATCCATCATTCCGAATATTCCCCCACAACCTAAAAGAAAAGTATCATCAGTCAGACATTATTACTGGTCACCTTTGCCAGGACACTAATAAAAACAAGCCTGTTGTACAACCAGCAAGTAGCAATGATGGATGTGAAGTAACCAGCGAGTGGACATGAGAGACGCCTGCGTGTTGGACTCGTTAAACTAGCCCACTCAACACAGACGAAGATGGGCCAGAACCATCTTCGTCTGCTGGGGGACTGAGATCCTTTGAGGTGTGCAGGACCGTTTCTACGGTACCGTGGTGGCATCTGCCCTCTTCTAAGCAGTGGTCTGCTGGAGGAGGAGAGGGGGACAGAGGGACTCTGAAGCTCCGAGACCATTGCACCAGTGCACACTCCTCATCCCAAGACTCTTCAGCTCGATGCACAAGTGTTCATCTGCACCTTCAATGCAGCTTGAATCTACTTTAATCTCAATGGTGACAAGATCTTTTGTGCATGTATGTATAGGATGTGTGTGTGTGTGGTGGTTCTTTTATGTTAAGTGTGTATTTCTACACATTCTAGCTGTTTAGCTGCTGGTCTGGAACCAGCAGTTTTATTACTAGTGAACAGCAATCAACCAAGTTATTAACTAAAAGATTCAATTACTCTCCCAAAGCACTGGAATTTTTTGAAAATCACAGTCAGATAGAAGAAAAACCCCAAAAGATTTATGATGCAAGAAAAACAAAAGAAAATTGTAAGATAAAAAACGATTTCCTAATTTTTGGAATCCGAGGCCTTTGAGAACATCAACATCTACTGTTTACTGTTTAGAGAGCAGTGAATCAGCTATAATATAATATAATATATTCAGTGAATCAGCTATAATACAGGCATTAGCAGATAGGCTGAGGCAAATATCCCACTAGTTCTCAGCAAAATCACTTTTAACTAACTTCTCTTGTTAAGCTCGGTCCAAACAAAGGAGACAGCGGGGAGTAAGTAACCATCAAACTAGAGCAGTCAGAAACAAACCAAATAAGCTGAAAATGTCCTCTTAATATCAGCAGAGACACAATGGAATCATAGAAAGGAAAGCCTGGACGTAATTTACCGTCGGCCACTCCTTCATCTGAGCTAAGTTTGCTGGTGTTGACTAATCCGCACATTTACAACAGTAAAGACCACATTTTGGGAGGAGAATGTCTCTCTTTTGTGTGAGAACATGCATTTGGCTCTTGTACATCGCATGGTTAGAAGTGACCATATCTCCTGTTGTCTCCCACAGATTACACTAAAATAGGACAAAAACAGGACTAGAATGCCATGAGGCACGTTCACCTGCAAATATTGGTCATTACACACACACACACACACCAACTTGCCGACCAATAAAAGTTCACCAACAACAGCTGTTTCTTTCAGCGTACCTGCTTATAAGATGATTCCGTGCCCTCCTGGTGTTTACAACTGTAATGTCGCGCCAAGTCTCCGCTGCACAGGAAGTAACGACATTTTCCCGCGGTCGTGTCACAGGTTGCCGGGGTTCGGTGCCTCTTTGCTTAAAAACAACGGTAAGTGTTGCGCCGTTAAAGGTGGTCTCTGTCTGCCACCACAAACTTCTTCGACCGACAAAATCCTAAATAGTAGAAGGTGTTATAATGGGTCGAGGAAAAAGTTGACACCCTTGTGGTCAGCACTTTTCCTGACCGGCGACGGCTCAGCCCTTTTGCGTCATCACATCGCGACCACAGAGCGCAAGCTGACCCGGAAGGAGATTCGCATCATATACATGTGGACAGGCTTTTAACGGCAGCGACAGCAACGCGTGTGTTGTGATAAAACCTGGGCCACACAGGGTCGGAATGAGCTCCAGACATTTGTGGAACCCCAAATCAGGAGACGGTTTCATCGACTCGGTTTCACCTTAGGTCACTCCTCAAGAAGCGAATGACAAATGATACGATGGAAAATTTGGAATTGAGTCTCTCATCGCTCGGCATCTTATCCAAGCATGTTGACAAAAATCACAATCATCTGGCTCAGTATTTGTCAAAACAGGTAAGACGTGCACGTATTTGCTGTCAGAGTGTTCTTAAATGTTAAAGCAGCATATTTGCAGTTTTTCATTTTGTGTACTTCCCAGTGATCTCCTTAACATTGCACTAAATGGAAGTGCTGCTGTATTCTGACCTATTATTTCACTCTGCCCTCATGTTGATCCCAATTATATAGATGCTTTACAGGAATGTTGACTAATGTGTGTGTAAATGCCAACTAGTCACTATTTCCTTTGCCTTGCAACATGATGTCTCCTCAGGTATGGAACCAGCAGGACCGACAGTGTGTCCTGGGGGCTTTGGCGCAGTTGCTCCTGGAAAAGGACTACACTTTGTTGATTGCTCGACATCTGCGACCTTTTATCCTGGATTTATTAGAGCGAAATGCGGAGCGGGTCAAAGCTGGTGGCCGGGTCAGTCATGACCTCCATGAGCGCCTGTGTGTGGCTGTCAGCAAACTTCTCAACATCAGTCCTGATGCAAAGATGTAGGTTCCTATAATATCACTTTTGTTCCCTCTTATTATGGCCTGTAACAAATTCTCCTCTCCAAATGGATTTGGGTATTATAAGGTTTTCAAGTATGTATTTTTGGGGGTGGCTGAACTTTCTGAACTTTGACACAAGAAAGAAGATGCTTTGATGCTTCTTGTTAAACTACTATTGAACTGAAGCTCTTCCTTTGGTATTTATTTAAAAATTACATGGCAGCTGTTTCTGCTTCTTCTTCATGCTGTTCCAGTTCCTTAAATCTAAAGGCTAATGTAACAGTTTCCATTACAAACATTCAGAATTTTTAATACAGAATATTTGATGGAGTTTTTTTTACTGACTGCGAGCATTAGGATGAGGGGAAGGTTGGAGCTGTGGTGGCAACCACAGGTATAAACCTTGGAAACATCAGTTTAACATTAGAAACTTTTCCACTGTGTCTCTGATCAGCTGAGAATCCTGCATGCTTTTGGTGGCTCCCTCCTTAGCGGGTCTGACCTTGGTTCTTCCTCTGGCAGGTGTTGTGCAGAAGAATCCAAAGAAACCCCCTCAGGACAGTTTTCCAACCCTGCCTAGAAAGTTTCCCCTTACTCAACGTTTCTTTCTGTCTCACTATACAGTAAACCCCCCAGTTGTCTATCTTGTCTGTCGCCACCCTGCTTTTATTCCTCTTGGTAACTTTTAGCTTTCCTCTCAGAGCGTGGACCTTCTGATGGAAATCTCTCAGTTCTTATTGAGTTATGTTCACATGTGGGACATTTTATCCACCCCTGAGCCCACTGGCTGTTAACAGCTAGCTTTACCCTGTCAGCTAGCATCTCCTTTTTGACTAAATGCAGTTTGAGCTGTTTGTCAACCACTTCTGCCCTCTGTGCTTTTTATTTGTCCTTTTCCAAAATCTATTGAGTTGAAAATGACTGAAAGAAAGGTGACAGGGATCTTAATAACCTGTCTTAGAGCTCAGAGCTGCTCAACTAAGCTGCTACTCGCATGGTAGCATATTAGCAGCTATCAGGTATTGGTCATGATTATGAGCACATAATTAGCTGCTACACACGTTAACATGATTAATCTTCCTTTTATCCAATGCAGGTTTGCTGCGAGGTACTTCAGCCACAGTCCCCCAGTGTTTCAGAGGCTGTTCTTCACCACTGAAGAGTCATCAGCTGTTCAGTATGGCCCCAGGAGGATGAAGCTTCGTGACCTCATGGCTGCTACCTTACGCTTCCTCCACAATGATTGTGCTACATACCGGGTTCTCTGGGACTGGAGTCCCTGTGTCTCACAACTGCTAACCAGCGACATCATGGTTCGAGGGTATGCACCGGCTGCTCGGGCCAGACACATCATTTCCTGTCATCTTCATTTCTCTGAATCTGAACAGGGAAGCAGGTGCAAGATGAAACCATCTCCAAACGGCGTAGAATTACAGATGATACGTTCCCTCTGTGGTTTAACCCAAATTATCTTTAGTTGTATCACCACTGGCACATGCTTGTTGTAGCCAGTCAGGAGTCTTTCAGAGGTTGAGAGACTCTTTGCCTGTTCTTCCTTTTGCGAGAGTCGCGGTTGGTCCGCAGATCTTTGCTGATGCTCAGGTCAGCTGACTGAGGGCCACGGCAACAGCTTCAGCCTTTTGAGGTTGCCATGGCCATTTCTGAGGTGGGTTTAGGTGTACAAACCATCTTTTCTGTTTCAGTTTATACAGGGAGTTTTATAAATATTCATTTTTCTCTCTACCACTCCCAGTTAGACAGAACCAGAGGTAGAACCCTCAGATAAGGCGGTTTCAGGTAGCATCATGGTAACATCAGTCAGCAGATAATGGCACTGATTCCAGGGGTTCCAAGAGTTTCACCACTAACCCAGCTTTCAGCAAACTTTGACTGGTTATTCACCAGCTCATAAAGCTTTGTCTTCATCTCCTGCAGGTACACGGCCCATTGCTTGGCGCTGGTTTCTCATATGACTGACAACCAGAAAACCATTTTTCTGAGGAAGGTGCTGACCAGCGACGAGATCCTGCATATGAAAATGATGTAGGTTCTTTATCGGTGAGCATGGAATATAACGGGACCGCGTGGAGCTTCATGGCTGGTTGGCGTCCCGTTTTGTGTGCAGGGCTTTGGAAGAATTGCAGCAGCTGGAGGTAGAGAAGGCCCTGGTCTTAACCAATCAGGGCTCTGTGACCTCACGGCTGGAGAAAACGGAGAAGTTCACCAGGGGTCAGGTGGTATCGGCGGACCTGTCTCAGAACGTGGTGGCTGTGTGTAGTGTTCTCCTACCAAGGGTCCTTCCCAGACAGGCTGAACAGGTATTTACTCCCCACTTGCTCAGTTATAGTATCTGCTGCTGGCAACATCTGCTCTCGGTCTGTGTTGAGTTCACACGTTTACCCGTATTAGCAGACAAACCCAAAAGATTTGGTGCTGGTGGACTCAACCTGCCACAACCTGAGAAGGCTGGCTCTGGCTCTGGCCTCTCACAAGCCTGTGTTACTGGAGGGTCCAATTGGCTGTGGCAAAACCTCTCTGGTCCAGTTTCTGGCCGCTGCCACAGGACACGTTAAGTCTAGAGAGATCCTGAAGGTCCAGCTTGGGGATCAGACTGACAGCAAGGTGACATTTATTTTGTAGTTGTTTTTTTTAATTTCTCGTATTGGTGACTCAGTATTTTTTTAGATCATCATTGTTCTGAGGGTTTCACCCGTTCTCCTTAACATAAGAAGGACTCTGAAGGCTGGACATGTTTCACAGATGCTGCTGGGCATGTACCGCTGTACCGACATACCAGGGAAGTTTGTGTGGCAGCCAGGAACGCTGACACAAGCTGTAACTAAAGGCCAGTGGATCCTGCTGGAAGACATCGATCACGCACCTCTCGATGTGGTAGGGTCCAACAAGCTTATCATCTGTGGAGCAGGACCTTAGAACGTACAAAACTGTCACTGAATGTGATCCTTCGGCGTGATGTCAATCTGCTTTTTCTACCGTTTTTGTTTCAGTTTGAAAGCTTTGACATTGTCTCAATTGTTGCAATTCCCTTGACCAAGTTCCTTTTTTTGTAGATATCTGTCCTCTTGCCTTTGATGGAGAATAAAAAGTTGATGATTCCTGGCAGGGAGGAATGTGTTGATGTTACTCCTGGATTTCAGTTCTTTGCCACCAGACGGTAAAATCATCATCCTACTACGGAGAGAAATATGATTTGTTTTACTCATTTTCATCTATTCCAGTACAAATCTGACTGGTCTTGTTCATTTCTAATTATCTTGGGAGACTCTTGCATTTCTTTACATAGTGAGTAACTAAACTAAGTAATGAAACAAGTAAATTATGCTTCCTGGAACAACTATTGCTATTATTAGTGAAGCCACTTTCTTTAGCTTGCATTGTCCTAGCTAAGCTATCAGATCACTATTTAAGTGGACGTGGGTGTTTTTGGAAAAGTGGGACCTAATAAGGGAGTTTGTTGCTCGCAGGATGTACTACAGCAGTGGTACTTGGAACAGGCCACCTAACTCCCACGCGGTGTTGCTGGACAAGTACTGGATCAAGCTGCAGATGGGCACCATGAGCCGGGAGGAGCTTAAAAAGGTAAATGCGTTTAAAACAGACTCTGCTTACGTTCAAGGAAGCTAAAGAAAGGAAACGTTTGAGTGTAGCGATGTGCTGGCGGGTTATCGATAGGGCTGTCCAGCCTGAAGTTCACCTCCCAGGGTGGGTCCCATCACTTAGCAGCTGGTTTAATTGTTGAAAATTCACGAAGAGAAGTCGGCTTCTTGGGGTGTAAATTATAGCAGGACCGGTTGTGTCCAGCTCTTCATTCTTGAGACCTTTCATGTGTGCCTCCTGCTACTGAGAGCACTGGTTCAGTGAAGAAGACTCTTTCTCCTCCTGGTGTTTGTGTAGGTCCTTATCAACAAGTACCCTCAGCTGACAGTGGTGTCGGATCGTCTCCTGGATATTTACTGCCAGCTCACAGGGCAGCAGCACTCTGATGGTGACACCACTGACCTCCTAACCCACGATGGCAGCCAACAGACCAACAACCAACAGAACAAGTCAGAGGAGAGAAGCACACCGATGGAGGGCAGAGCCCTGTCACTCAGGTGAGGCTCTTTCTACTGCTTTGTTTATAATCTGATTTCATTTCATCACAGACACACTGATCCTCTTCACATTAGGTCATTTACCTCATTAAATCTATGCTCCTGGAACGGCGTCTCCAGGTCCTCTGTCTTTTAGTTCTCCTGTCCATATGTGCTTCTGTGGGTTGTGGCTGGCATCGAGGAGACACGGTTGATTTTAAAAATAGCTTTAGAATGTCTCCTCTGCGACTTTATAGATTGTCACTGTCACACTGATCAGGCCATCTGCAGTCACAGCGTAATTAACTGTCCCTGGTGGCTCCTGTGTGGGACATATTATTGACCAGACTGTCTGAACATAGAACCCCTGCAAGTGGTGTCAGGGCATTATGGTTAGCGATTCTGTAAACACCTCCTATCAGACAATCCCCCCGCCTACCCTGCTGCCTTTCCATGGACTCCAAATGTGTGCTTGGTGACGATTGGACCACCAATCAATGTGCTGCTACTTTCCATGCTTTGCTCTTCAATAATACGCATGTTTCATCAATCAATGCTGTTGCACAGTATGGTACCAGTCAAATGTCAGTCTGGGTCGTTTGTGACATAGATTACTTTACTTTCAAAGCGATGTTCTAAATATCTAATGTTTTTATCTCATAGGGACTTGCTGAAGTGGTGTGATCGCATCAGTGTTAACTTTGATGGCACCTCCTCAGCCACAGCACAACATGTCTTCCATGAGGTCAGTGGGACGATCGTCTCGTGTAATATTAATATTAATCACGATGAACTGCATTTTTGCTCAAATTGTCCGAACCCCAGCAGATTTTTTTCCCTGATGGACACCCCCTAAAGGGATCAATAAAGTACTCTTGAATCTTGATTGTGTTGAAGCAAAATGAAGAGTTTGAGAGTGCTGCTGTGTTGAGCGTTAGTACCGTATGTATGTGATGAAGGCCTTTTGGGATTTCTGTTCTCCTCCAGTCACGTACATTTTAAGGATTGATAGTATTTGAAGGCCAAATGAACTTTCCTGGAGAAAATGAGCCTACACTAGTCAATGAAATGGCAATAGCAAAAAATGAACAGATTAAATATGTATTCCACTATTTCCCTCTGACCCCAGGTATTGTTGGGCGCTGAGCAATTAGTTCAGGGAATTCTTGGCTTGGAGAACAAACGATGATTGTTGTATTTTGGGATGTTTTCTTGTGTAGGCTCTTGACTGTTTCACTGCCATGCTTTCTCGTCCTGAAAGTCGAGTGCAAATGGCAGAGACCATCGGAAGTAAGCTCAACATATCCAGAGAACAGGTATTTGAAGCCCTTGGTGCTGTTAGATCTTTTGATGATCTTTTGGACCCCCATCCTAAGAGCCTCCACATTGTTTGAGGGACTGCTGTTGTGTGCAGGCGCAGCATTTCTGCCAGATGTATCTGCCTGGCATCACACGGAGCGAGTCAGAGGTTTCGGTGGGCAGAATAAGTCTGGGACGGAAGCAGGCTGAGTCGGTGCACCTAAGTGTGTAAGTGGAGCGTTACCCAACATCACCTTTCTGTATCGAAACCCAATTACTTTGTTTCCTTCTGCTTTTATCTGAAAATAAACATCAAAAATGTATCAAAAACATGTCAAACAACGTCACTATTTGCCTGGGTGCCGTACCCACAGTCCTTATTGAATCAGGGCTCCTGTTTCTCTCAATCACCATGGTGACAATCACCGGAACACCTCGGGAGCCTGTCTCTCATGCCTTTAGCTCAAACCTCCCCGGCTCTCACACGTCCTCCTCCTCCGATTATATCGCCTTATATCACTGGCCCTGTCTTTTTATGATTCCACTCATATCTCAATAATTGTAAATGCTTAAGTCTCCCTTTGTCAACTCACACTCTGACTCTGCTCTTTGTCAACTTTGGCATTCCGGCTCCATGCAGTGTTGTATGTGAGCGTTTGGCGGTTCAGTACCTTGCTGAACCTCAAGGATACCTAGGCAGTGCCCAGAAGGCGACCTGGCACCTCCCCCTGTTACCAGAACACCTTCCAAGTTTTGGCCCACCAGGACTTGAACTTAGAACCCTCCACTTCTCAGCAAATGCTACAGATGCAATAGTTGTTTAATGCTAAAGATGTGTAGAAATGAATCCTCCCTTTGTCAGTCCTTCAGTTTTGAGTGGCCAGAGATAAACACTTAATTAATGGTTTCAATGGTTGCTGTTAACAGGGACAGCCAAACTTTTGCTGCTACACGTCCTTCGGCGGTTCTGCTGGAACAGTTGGCAGTTTGTGTCAATAGAGGAGAGCCCGTTCTTCTCGTTGGAGAAACAGGAACTGGAAAGACATCCACTGTTCAGTACCTGGCAAAACTCACAGGTGAGCTCAGGCTACAACCCACAGAAGTCGTATTGCGCCCTCTTGGTCCACTGGTACCAATTGTGTATTTTATCCAGGACACAGGTTGCGGGTGGTGAACATGAACCAACAGAGTGACACTGCTGACCTGCTGGGAGGGTGAGTGGCATCAAAAATCACCAAATGGCTCAACTATAAAGGGGAAACTGCAACAGTGGAAGTAATAATGCAAGTATTGGTGGAATTAGACTGGTTAAGATTCTTTGGGTGCAGTTTTGAAGAGGTTATATGTTATTACATGTTATTAATAACTACTAGGCGTGTGCATCTCTCCAATATGAGATGCTCTGTTACGTATTCCCATACATACAGTAGGTTAAAATGCGGGTCGGGAATGATTGATTATAAAATAGAGCAACGTGTTCAACTCGATAACATGAACCTGACCATTTTTTACATGAAGTACAGCAATGTGCCCATACCTCACATGTTGTATTCCCTTTAAAATATTTATCAAAAGCTAGAGAACAAAGGTCTAATTGTTGTTGTTATTATTGTTACTATTACCATTATTATTAGCGTAGCATGCCACTATAAGAACTACCGTGCTATAAAAATCTCTATTAGCGTACAGGCTTGTGGTGAATTCCGTCCCTTCAGCTTGGCCACGTGTTTCAAACAGTAGTTCTCCTGTTATTATTATTTCATCAGTCCTGCTGAATAGTGTCCAAATCACCACTAATCACAAGTATTGAAGTGATTATGTTCATGTGGACCCATCAGGGGTCTGTTTATGCACGTTCCCTCACTCAGACCAGTCGAGCTCTGCTCACAAACCTTTTCTTTTTTACATCTAGCTGTGAGTTTGGCCTCTAAATGGTTTCTAACCCTGGTTTAAGAACAGATTGGGCCTCTTTTAGGTTCCTTATTCCAAGCGACACGATGCAGGTTAATGTTGTTTCTTTTGAAGCTACAAGCCGGTTGACCAGAAGCAGATCTTGCTTCCACTGCTGGAGGCCTTCGAGGAGCTTTTCTCCCAGACGTACTCGCGGAAGCAGAACCTCACCTTCCTTGGCCACGTGCAGACCTGCTTCAGAGGGAAGCGTTGGCACGATCTGCTCAAACTCATGGATCACGTCTGCAAGTCTGCCCTCGCCAAGGAGCTGCAGGAGAAAACAAACGGTACCGTTTCATGTGAGGCCTGTCACAAGCCCCGTCAGTCCATACAGCTTAACCCTCAATATCTGCTGTGTGCACGTGTAGCTGCCCTGCTGCAGGAAAGGTGGGAGATGTTGCTTGTCAAGCTGCGACAAACTCAGCAGCAGATCCGAGCCTGTGAGACAGCCATGGTCTTTGCTTTTGTGGAGGTACGTAGCAGACGTGGACACTGTAGCAGCCACCTGTCGGATCAAGGACATTTCAAATATGAGACAAAAACAATGAATATAAAAGTGGTCTTCATCTCTACTGTCGTCGCTGTTTTCTAATTTAGGGGACGCTAGTCCAGGCAGTGAAGAAGGGTCACTGGATCCTGCTCGACGAGATCAACTTGGCAGCTGCGGAGACCCTGGAGTGTCTGAGTGGACTCCTAGAGGGCAGTGCTGGGTCACTGGTGCTACTGGATCGTGGGGATACTGGTAAAGACACGCCGTGGAACCCTTTGCTTCTATTTCAAGTGTTATGAGCATGTTGTGAACGTGCTAATGTTGACTGCACTGCTGTCATATTTCTGATCCTAGAACCTTTGGTACGTCATCCAGACTTCCGTCTTTTTGCCTGCATGAACCCAGCGACTGATGTGGGCAAGAGAAACCTCCCGCTGGGCTTGAGGAACAGGTGACTAGTTGGAACCACCCATCATATTATCACATGAAGAAAACTGCCCCCTTGACCCTTAATTGTTCCCACAAGCCTAATTTTTCTGTGATTTAAGCAGTAGCCAGGTCAAAAGCTAATTCTCTGGGGGTGAGGAATAATCATGGCTTCTTGTATGATTTGAACTTTGCTTGGGAGCTGCAGGTCAGTTAAATGTCTTGTCTTGCTGACATAAACTTGTTTCTTCAACGTTCTTCATCAATGGCCTTCAAGATCTTAGGAAGTTTGTTCTCATTTTGTTCTCGTACATATTGACATGGACATTACAGCCTCATGTCATTCTCCCGATGGTCAGTTCTGTCCCTCCAGATCCAAGAGACACAACTGTACTGAGCATTTCTTGCTTAAACATGTTTGGTCATTTAGTAGCAAATAGGTATTTTCCTCTGAAGTTGTCAGGTGAACGAGAGTTTGGAAGAACTACTGGAACTCACTGTTGCAATTATATATATTCTACACAGTAAAATCTTACATACAACTGTATGTAAAGTGTGTGTGTGTGTGTGTGTGTGTGTTCTCATCCCAGGTTTACTGAGCTGTATGTAGATGAGCTGGAAAATGAAGGAGATCTGCGGGTTTTGGTTTCAGACTACCTGAAGGGTTTGACCCTACAGAGGAGCGTCATCAGTGGCATCATCAGGTAACCTGTTCCGTCCAACTCTAGATGCACGTATGACAGCTTACGTGGTGTTTGGACTGAAACCAACTGTGGGAAGGCATAAAATGCTGAGACTGTCCCTCAGTTGAAGGACTTTAGCTTCACCAAATCTCAAGCTTGACACTAGCTTACACTTGTTCCAGTAGCTGATTCCAGATATTAAGTCGTACCTGTCGGTCACCAGTAGGGCGAATCTCCCATATTGTGGCAGGTCTTCGTAATAACCAGGCTCATAATTAAGCCCGACTCTTTCATCACTGACGCTACTGATGACTTTGGGTTGCTTGTTTGGAATTGTTTCCGTTTCTCTAACAAATGTCCCTTTGCAGTTTTTATCTAGCGGTACGGAAACAGGCTAGGGAGCATCTGGTGGACGGGACTGGCCACAGACCCCACTACAGCCTGCGTACTCTGTGCAGGGCCCTCACATACGTTGGGAGCAACCCCTGCAACAGTGTTCAGCGCTCCCTCTATGAGGTAGGGGGCCACAAACATTCCGTTTGTTCACTCTGCTGTACAGGAAATCAAGTTTTGGATTGAACGTGTTTCATGTGTTGCTGCATTTGAGCGTATCTTTAGGATGTGCTGATGGATTTTGATGCTTGCAGGGTTTTTGTATGAGTTTCCTGACTCAGCTGGACAGAAGTTCCCACCCTCTCGTCCAGAAACTGGTGTGTCAGCACATCCTAATGGGCAACACTAAATGTCTCAAACGGGTAAGATCTTTGAGCAATTCCTGACAGGTGTTGGTCACTATGGTTACAGGGCACTCCAATAAAAATGAGTTCCTCAATCCCACCGGAAATGGACAATTGAAGTGTGTAAAGTTCGACCGTTTTTCTGACTGTTTGCTCCAGCATGTTTATGCCTTAATCAGAGTTAAACTAGACAACACAGATCCTTATGCTCCACGCTGACTTATGAGCACGGACCACAAACACCCAAGAAAGTTGGCGTTAGTAAACGGCGTTCTTGTCTGCCCCTTGAAATCAATAAGTCTGCACAATAAGTTAAACAAACATTCCATGTGAAGAACAGAGCTGCACCAGTCTCCATCTCTCTGGTGATACAAATGCTGCTCTGCCTTCTGACTCCAGGTGTTAATTGTGTGACATAATAGCTCAAAAGGGCCCTATTAACCTGCTGAAAAGACATTTATCGCCACCTAGTGAGGATGAGGATTTGACGTTTGGCGTCATGAGCTCACTGGATCACTGGAAATGGTCAGGCAAAGCATCACCAGCCGGCAAACACCCCGGCGGTTCTGGGTACTTAGTTGTTCGCGTACAGATTGAGGGAAGACGAGACATTGAATCCTGAAAAAGAGTCTAAATACCCTTAATTTCCTTGGTGTGTACTTAAAAGATTGAACATCCCAAAAGAGCTTGCACCGTCAGTGGAGGTGTTCTGGGTCCTGAAGTTCAGTAAAAAAGTTTTTCTGTCAATATGGAAGAAAATCACATCTGTAAAAATACAAATCCTGAGAATTAAAAGAGACTTGGCTCTTTTTCCCCGACACCAGGGATTTTAGTGTTACTTAACACAGTATCTGTAATGTGCCATATGTCCTGCAGCCCATCCCAGCTCCCTCGGGCCACACATGTGTGGAGGTGCAGGGTTACTGGGTGCCCCAGGGGGAGGCGGAGCCAGCTCTGGATCCCAGCTACGTCCTCACCACCTCGGTCAAGCTCAACCTCCGCGACCTTGCCAGAGTGGTGTCTGCAGGGTAGGAAAACTCTGATGCACCCTAAATCAATTGGTTCATCTATAAATGCTCGGTCATTTTGTCACAGCCACTTTTAGCTGCTTTAGGAAAGAATTCATCAGGACATGTTTGATTTCTAGTCAGTCGTTGACCTAATATGTTCCCTTCAGGTTGATCTCTGCAGCCGTTCCAAAACACGCAACTTAAACGATCAAAATAGAGCATTAAATAATTTATCCGGTCATGGATGAAGATCTTTGACATGTCATCGGTCCACAACTGCTCTATGGATAATTAGCTCCAACAGTTTCTGTGCTGAGCTGATGAAAGGTTGATGGGCTTCACAGATGTCACCCAGTGCTGATCCAGGGAGAGACGTCTGTGGGGAAGACCAGCCTGATCCAATGGCTGGCCTCGGCTACTGGGAACCACTGCGTCAGGATCAACAACCACGAGCACACCGACATCCAGGAGTACATCGGTTGCTACTCATCAGACAACAGGGGAAAGCTGATTTTCAAGGAGGGTATGAGAACACAAGCACGAAGGCTCAGCTGTCAGAAAACAGAGCAAAGTTTATTCAGCCATTAGTAACTCAACCTGGGGGGGTGGTAAGATGTTTAAAAAGATAGGTATCAAGGGTAATATTGAGGATTTTGTCTTTAAGATGAATCAAATTGTAAACATTCAGGATTTGTTATGTTCATCTTGTCCTCCAGGCGTCCTCATCAACGCCATGAGGAGAGGCTACTGGATCATCCTGGATGAGCTGAACCTTGCTCCCACAGATGTGTTGGAAGCTCTAAACAGACTCCTGGATGACAACAGGGAACTCTTTGTAGCTGAGACACAAGAAGTCATCAAGGCCCACCCTGGGTTTATGCTGTTTGCTACCCAGAATCCCCCTGGCCTTTATGGTGGCCGAAAGGTACAACTTTTGGACCTAAATGGCTGCTGGGAAACTTGTTGGAGCAAGGCTGATTGTCAGATGGGGGGTTGTTATTGTAGCTCTTGCTACGTCATTGTGGCCTGACTGGATATTTAGCTAGACGCTGGTCGGCCATGGCCCGGATGAACATGACCTGAATGAAGGAGGACCTGTGTGGACACGTCGAGCTGGTCCTCTTAGGCCAGCGTGGTAGAACAGCAGGAGCACAACAGCTTTTTCTCCATTTCTGATAAAATCATCTTGCATTTTCTTCTGCCTGTAATTACGAGCAGTCAGGTCATCGGGCCTCCTTGTTGGTTCCGGTGGGATTTGGAGGTCTGATAGATGTACGCCTCCTGCAGTGATGGGTCTCACGGCGGAACAGTGATGAAGCTCTGACCTTTGCTGGCTATATGCTGAATTTGAAAGAAACCTCACACTCGTGATACATGTGACTGAGGAATTTATTGATTGACATCCTGGTTCTGGAGTTAGGCTTTGGTTTAAATGTAGTGGCACAAGAGGTGCTTGGTTCCTGTCTCCAAATGGGTGGTAGGTGGCTGCCTACTCGCAGGACTGGGAGTCGGCTGGGCCTCTGCGGCTTTACCGTGACATCCAGGAGCCGGGAGATCATCTGCTGATCATCCATTCAAGATGTTTTCCACAATCCCAGGGCAGCAACAACTCCCCTTCAACAGGAAGAAACCTTGAGCAGGACCAGGCTCATGTGGGGGGACCCTCCTGCTGATGGACAGCTGGGTAGAGAGGGAGGAGAAGGGGGAGGACAGAATAGACAGGGTGTGCCTGGCAGACAGGACAGGATGTGAGTGTGGGGAGTCTGAGCACCCTCGTGAGCAGAGTATCAGCCCTTCAGAGGACAGACTGCTCCGATTGGGACCAGAGACAAGAGTGTAGCTGTGCAGTAGGACATATGAAGACAATACATGAAGGAAGAAGACAGTCACTTCTGCCTCAGGGAATCTATTGGACATATCTCAGCTTTGGAGATTTATCATAACACAACTTAGTCCAGGTTCATATTACGTTGCCTATCCAGTGTGTGTATTACTCATGTTTCCTCACTAGTGTGTTGTTGTGTCCCATTATTCCCAGTAAATGAAGCAGTTTAAAGAGGTAAACTGACCTCTTGTAGTAGTTGTCATCTGATTTCTTTGTCCTGCGTTCTTCCCCGTCTTTAGGTCCTGTCCAGGGCTTTCAGGAACCGCTTTGTGGAACTACATTTTGACGAGCTGCCCAGTAAAGAGCTGGAGAACATCCTCCACCAGCGCTGCAGCCTCCCTCCGTCCTACTGCACTAAGCTGGTCAATGTTATGGAAGACCTACAGGTAACTGAATGCTCTCATTGGTTACTGGTGAGTTCATCTAGTCACCGTTTGCTGGTGTTTCATTCATGTCCATTCATTTACAAAATACTTTTAGCGTATATATGCGCCGCGTATTTACCCGTACCTTCAATATTATACCAAAGTTGCAGATCCAGTGTACGTGGATCCATGGAAGCGTCAATGTTAAGATGTTTTTCCGTCTGTAGGCGTTTCGCAGGGGATCATCAGTATTTGCTGGCAAACATGGATTCATCACGCTCAGAGATCTATTTCGTTGGGCGGACCGATACAGACTAGAGGAGCAGGAAGGAGCTTCTCAGGACTGGCTACAGCACTTAGCTGATGATGGTTGGACTCATTAGAGTGTCATCATTCACTTCATTAATGAAGTGACAGCTTATTCAAGCCTTTGTCTTCTGGATAAGGTTACATGCTACTGGCAGGACGTGTGAGGAAGCAGGAGGAAGAGGCCATCGTCCTGGCCATCCTGGAGAAACACTTCAAGAGGAAGGTCAACACTGAAGAACTCTTCTCTCAGCAACACGTCGCCAGCCAGTTTAGTGAGTGTTGCTCCTTGGCTCATGATTATCAACATGGAAGATTGGTTGACATCTCTGCCTTGATGCTCTGATGGCAGGTCCATCCGTGGACAGCATTGCTGGAGTTCCCGAGGAGTTCCGTCATGTGGTGTGGACGTATGGCATGAGGAGGTTAGCTGTGCTGGTAGGACGCGCTCTCCGGTTTGGAGAGTCGGTGCTGCTGGTCGGAGAAACCGGGTGAGACTCACTGCAAGGACTAATGTTGACCTTAAGAGCTGTGAAATGGATTGAAAACAATGTTAAAGATAGCAGGTCCCTGTTCTCAGCTGTCCCCGTCCAAACCTGTGGACGGGGACAGCTTGGCTGTGATACTGGCTGTGAGCTTCTGACCCTCCCTCTCCCAACACTGCACTTCCCCAGCAGACCAACACCATTTCCACCTCTGGGCGTGAACGCTCCACTCTATCCACAGACACCTGTCCCTCAGTTGCTATGTCCTCTAGTAGCTGACCCTTAATGATGGCTTTACAAGGAGCTTCTCCTTCTGGACAACCGTTTTTAGAGCACCAATATAAACGCTCTCGATGCCCTTCAGGCTAGTGAGAAGTAAAGAAGCCCCCTGGATGAGAGATGGAACATACTCCACTTTTGTCCTGTCTAGTTGGCTCTCTGCTTGGCCTTGAACAGCTGCTATGACCTGGATGACTCATGGACATAAGACTGGACAGGGAATGGACACGATGAAATATTGTTATGCTTATTTAAACCCCTTTAGATGTCTTTCTGTTTAAAGATTCAGGTTAAACATGAACATGTTGACACACAACCTAATCCTGCCTTTATTCTTGTTTTTCTGTTAGCTGTGGAAAGACCACAATCTGTCAGATGTTTGCAGCTTTGGCAGGACTCAAGTATTTTTCAGTCAACTGTCACCTCCACCTGGAGACGTCTGACTTCCTGGGGGGACTGCGTCCTGTCAGGCACACTCGTCAGGTAATGCAACACATCTCACATTTCATCACTCAATGACCACCTGTCAGTCAGTCTCTAAAAGCTCCAGTTGAACTCGACCCAAGTTTGAACGAAACCTCGACCATGAATGCTCATGTGATGTCCGGTTGAGCTGTTGGGAGACGAGCTGGTTGTGAGACATGTTGTCCTGACACGTTTGTAGACCGAGGATGAGGATGGCAAGCTGTTTCGCTGGCACGATGGACCCTTGGTCCAAGCGATGAAGGAGGGAGGAGTGTTCCTCATGGATGAGATCTCTCTGGCAGATGATTCGGTGTTGGAGAGACTCAACAGGTGAAAAACTGAGCTGCAAAACATGTTATATTCAGCATTTTCAGAAGGTTTTAACAATACATTTATTGCTGCTTTGCAATTCAAATTTTTGTTTAACAGTTAGAAATTATAGTGACTGATAAAGTTTTAATATTTATAGTGTAACATCAGCCAGACACCAACTGTAATGTTTTTCTATATTTGATTCGATTACCACATATCCTCTCCTCTCCTCTCCTCTCCTCTCCTCTCCTCTCCTCTCCTCTCCTCTCCTCTGCTCTGCTCTGCTCTGCTCTGCTCTCCTCTGACAGAAAGTTGAGTGAGGAGTTTACTGTAATAATCTGTATAATAATAATCTTGACTTTCTCCCCAACCTTTATATCTATGTTACGGTTAGGAATGAAACTCCAATCCTGTTCTCAGTCTTATGAGATGGTAAGAATCTTGTGTCTTCTGTTAGTGTTCTGGAGACTCAGAGGTCCCTGGTGTTGGTGGAGAAGGGTAGTGGAGACACCGAGGATGTGGAGCTGATCACAGCTGCTCCAGCTTTCCGCCTCGTGGCCACCATGAATCCCGGAGGTGACTTTGGCAAGAAAGAGGTAACACAGATGGTCACATCAGGCCCCTTTTTAGCTCCATTTCTGGTCTTTTACTCAAGGATCTTTCAGGCTTCTCAAAACATTTTAGATTTTGCTTCCTATTGAATGTCACAGATTTGCAAAACGTTAGTTCGGCCTTTTGAGATGGCACTTTTAGCTGCTTTGTGTGTGCGCAGAAGATCTCACAGCTGATGAATAAAACCGGGATAGTGAGGTCAAAAGAGCTGCTACATTCTGAAAAGAATAAAGGTTGGGGGATTCAGCTCTGGAGGAACAGTATTGGGGTTTTTAAAATCCATTTTACAAAGTATATTAAAATCAGTAGATATGAAGCATGGTGCTGTTTTGCTGTGATTCCATATTTAATGGAAGCTCTCGGAAGTATAGGATAAAGGTGACGTTTAGCATTCTGCTTCTTGCAGCTCTCTCCGGCCCTCAGGAATCGGTTCACTGAAATTTGGTGTCCTCAGAGCAACAGCCGCAGCGACCTGGTCCGCATCGTCCAGCACAACCTGCGCTCAGGCCTGATTCTGGATGGTAAACTAGACATCCAGCAAGTGCTGACTGTGGTTTTTAAACCTCGGGGCACAAAAGTGCATGAAATAAAGAGAAAGAGAATGTGTGTGTTCAGAGCTGAGATCACTGGGGAGATGGTCAAATGTCTGTTGCAGGTGGGGACATTGCTGAGGTGATGCTGGACTTCATTGAGTGGCTCACACAGCAGGACTTTGGCCGACATTGTATCCTGAGCGTCAGAGACATCCTGTCCTGGGTGAGCTTCCTGAACACCGTGTGCGAGAGGGACGAGGACGGCTTCATGACTATGGGAGTCCTAGAAGATGAGGAGGAAGCAGAGTGGGACCTCAGGCTGGATACGGTCACAGCCTTCATCCACGCTGCATGTCTGGTCTACATCGACGCCCTCGGCTCTGGTCAGCTCACAGCCACTCTGATGCTCCTTCCTGGGTGTAAAAGAAAGCTGTTGCAAATGTTCCCTTTCTTCCAGGACCTACAGTGTCCTGTTCAGACGGGGCTTTTAGAGCACGACGGCTGTGCCTGGCATTTCTCCAGCAGCGGCTCAGTAAGATGACCACGTTGGACCAAGAGATACTGGAAGCTCTGAGAGTCTATGACTGCAGCCTCTCGCGGGAACCACAGTGGGGAGAGGACTTTTTTGGAATTGACCCCTTCTACATTGCCTTAGGTATTCATCTGGATCTGATGTGATGGCAGATACAATATTTAAATATTGGGTTGAGATTTCAACCACAGAGATGTGACATTTTCACGGTCTTTTTACTAACATTGAATACAGAGTGAAAGAAGAGGATCTTCTAATCTATTATTGAGTTATGTTTTCTTTTCAGTATCAGGATGGTTAGAAAATGATCACTTTTTGTTTTTAAGGTGTGTTTTCTAACTTTTATTGAAAAGCAAAAGTGCTCTTTTATGGCAGTAATCAGACCATAAGACATGAACGCAGCCGTGTGTTCTGGCCTGTTCTGTCTTCCGGCCTGGTTTTGTTGACTTCAGCCATTTTTGGGTGGACACACTTTTGCTGAAAACATTTTTTTCCTTGGGGATGTACGTTTGTTAAACGGCACTAATAATTATGCTAACAGTTATTTGTGTTCTGGGAGCAGAGCTGAGGTGTCATCACAGTGTTTTGTGGGTGCAGGGCCTCAGGCAGAGAGCCGCAGCCTGTCGGACTATGCGATGGCAGCAGGCACCACTGCCATGAACGCCCAGAGGCTCCTCAGGGCCCTGAAGCTGCAGAAGCCTGTGCTGCTGGAGGGCTCCCCCGGTGTTGGGAAGACCAGCCTAGTGGCAGCACTTGCAAAAGCTTGTGGGAACCCTCTGGTCAGAATCAACCTGTCGGAGCAGACGGTAGTGGTCAAGATGATATTCAGCAACACCTTCGAACACAGCAGAACTTTGACTGTGACATCACTTATGTCAATGTGCTTTCTTCCGACAGGACATTACCGATTTGTTTGGAACCGATCTCCCTGTGGAGGGGGGCAAGGGTGGGGAGTTTGCATGGCGAGATGGGCCCCTGTTGGCTGCGTTGAAGGCAGGTCACTGGGTAGTCCTGGACGAGGTAAACTCCATTCCATAGTATCTAATTACAACACAGAGCTTTGTGACCATCCCTTGTGATTTCTGCCAGCTGAACCTGGCGTCTCAGTCGGTGCTGGAGGGCCTGAACGCCTGCTTTGATCACCGAGCAGAGATTTACATTCCTGAACTGGGCATGAGCTTCCACGTCCAGCATGAGAAGACCAAGATCTTTGCCTGCCAGAACCCTTTTACGCAGGGAGGGGGCCGCAAAGGGTTGCCCAAGTCCTTCCTGAACAGGTTCACACAGGTAAATTCTGGTGCTGCTAAACAACAAGGAGTGTGTTGGAATAGCAGCAGAAATGGCTCCCACCTCTATTTATTGGCCATATTTGTTGTCACATATTGCAGAAAAACAGCAGTATTGATATTAAAAGTCTTTCTTTATTGCTGGATGACATCCACAGAGATCAGGCGCGTCCTTTAAGAACTGACGCAAAAGTTGAGGGAAGAATTTAGCGTAACAAAAAGAGTGAGATTAAATGATATTATAAAATAGACACAAATATTAGAAACCATTTAATTCATAATCAATAGATATAATGTATTGGTGTTGGTCAAATCTTCTCTTGTCTGTTTCCTTGTTTGCTCTCCCTCTCAGGTTTTTGTGGACCAGCTCACGTGCACAGACATTGAATTCATCGGAGATTCCATGTTCCCCAGCATTGACAAAGAAATCATTTCCAAAATGGTGGCGTTCAATAACACTGTGGGTTTTTCCTTCTCTACTGCTGCACGATGATAAAAATAGCTAAATCTATCATTTAGTGAATAATTAAACTTGCAAAAGTTCTGTTAGTCTCAGAGAATATGGCATGAGTGGATTAGAAACTTTACATTGCTCCCTTGGATTTTATTGCCTGTATACATGAAATCACGGCCGATAGGATTTGGCTTTGGACTAGAATCGGCTCCTCTGAGCAGCTGCCTCACTATAACCTGACACAACAGCTGAATCCTTCCCAGACCTTAACTATAGTCACACCTATAGATAAGGTGAATGTATAGGTTTACAAGTGTACCTTTTTAAAAAACTGGAGGCTAAATAACGGCAAAATTGACAGTAATTATGGTGAAAGGTCTATAAAGGTTAAAAGTCTGTTTTGTGGCCTTGTGTGAACTGGAGATGAGTAAGTGTTGACCGAGTTACAAAATTTGAAATATCCCATTTTCTTTTGTTGCTTTTCTGCACAGCTTGTTCAGGAGGTGAGTGTGGAGAGGCGCTGGGGACAGAAGGGGGGCCCTTGGGAGTTCAACCTGCGTGACATGTTCCGCTGGTGTGAGCTGATGCAGGCCGACCAGTCACCAGGCTTTTACAACCCAGGACAGCATGTAGCTTTGGTTTATGCTGACAGGATGAGGACGGAGACGGACAAGCTGCAGGTACGTTCGCTGGCTGGCTGTCCGTCCGTCCGCCCGCCCGCACTACAATCCTCTGCTTATTCAGCACATTTTTTGTGTGCACAGGTGCTGTCGGTGTTCAGAAAAGTATTTGGGGAGGACTTTGAACCTTACAATGGCTCCAGGCAATTTCACATGACCCCTCTCAATCTGCAGGTTTTTTAGCACTTGGGCTTCTTTTTTTGTCCATTTATTTGTGTTTTTATAAGCCAAGTTATGATGTCATGTCCTTCAGGTGGGCTTCTCAGTCCTGCCCCGTAGTGGGGGCGCCCCTGTTGCCCTGGACCCCCCACTGTCCATCACACATCAGGCCCTGCACCCTCTTGAGTCTCTGATGAAGTGTGTGGAGCGGGGCTGGATGACCATACTGGTCGGCCCTACAGCCAGTGGAAAGACCAGTCTAGTGAGGCTGCTGGCTCTGCTGACAGGACACCGCCTCAGGGTCATGGCCATGAACAGTTCCATGGACACCACAGAGCTCCTGGGGGGCTTTGAACAGGTAGCCAACAAAGTGAAATTCCATTGAGACGATCTGTTCGAAGAGCAGCCACTCACGTTAGAGTTCCTGTTTTGTGTCATTCCAGGTCGATATCATGCGACCGTGGCAACAGGTACTAGAAAGTGTGGACTACATAGTTGCCATGGTGATAAGGCGTGGCTTGATGTCCCTTGAGGTTGGCATTCAGGACACAGAGTTCCTGCTGCAGACATGGGGGCTGTTTTGTCACTGGCTGAAGGAGGAAAGGTTACAGAGAAGTGGGGGGAGCGTCAACTCGGAGGCGCTGAACAAGCTGGAAGTCATCATCCTGCTGCTGCAGAAGCTCAACACCAAGCTCAAAGTCTTCACAGGTAACCTCAACATCTTGCCTCATTTAGCAGCGACTCCTGATTTTCTGCTCTCACGTGCTGTTGTTGGTCCCCCAGACATGTCCAAACTGCAGATGGACTTCACGTTGCTGAAGGAGCGTTTGGCCCAGCTGGAGGACGGTTGGACTAATGGAGGGTTTGAGTGGCTGGATGGGATGCTGGTTCAGGCCCTGCAGACAGGCGACTGGCTGCTCATGGACAACGCCAACTTCTGCAGGTAAGAGAGGAACAATAACCCCCACCAGGTCTCGTATAGCCTTTCCCGTTGTACTAACCAAGTCATCGTGTCAATTTTTGGGATGAGAACAGACAAAAGGAATTTAGATCTGAGTTCTGAACGTCTGGGACATGTGGAGGTGTGTATAGCTGAAGGTTGGAAATACAGATGTGTTGTGTTTGTAGTGCTTCCGTCCTGGATCGCCTCAACGCTCTGCTGGAGCCTGGGGGGTCTCTCACAATCAATGAACGAGGGGTCATCGATGGAAAGACACCCCAAATGGTCCCACATCCAAACTTCAGGTAGTCCTGTAAAATAGTCTGTTTACTTTCCTTCAAGACGCTCATCTCCATCTGATGTGTGTGGCTGGTTAGGCTCTTCCTGACCATGGACGAAGTGCACGGGGAGCTGTCCAGGGCCATGAGGAATCGAGGACTAGAGATTTATATCCCAGGGGAGCGTGAGGACGTATCCTGGGACACGATGGACCTGAAGACCCTGCTTCACACTGCGGGTGTGACGGGGGATTGTGTTTGCGACCTGCTGATTGAAATACATAAAAGTATCAAATCTACAATCTGGGGTAAGTAAACACAGCTTGGAGTTGCCATGACTCCACCAGCAAAGCTGATCGAGAAGGTTGTGTGTCTTTTAGATTCTCCTGCATCATCAGTGGTCTCCCTCCTCAATGCTGCCACCATCCTGTCCTGCCAGTTACGGAGAGGCGTAGATCTACCCAGCGCCCTACAGCAGGCCTGTGGAGACACGTACGCCATGTGTCAGCGCAATGCTGCCAAGCAAAAGGTGCCAAAAACCAGAACCTAGCCTCGCTTTCTCTCGCTCGGCGTATTGATTTGATTGATTACAACACGTACGGAGGGACGAGTGTTCTGTTTACTGTTGACACTGGGGGGGGGGGGGGCCCAAAGTTGGCTTTCAAAGATGGCGGCCCCCAGGTGGCGGCCCCCAGGTGGCGGCCCCCATCTTTGAAAGCCAACTTTGGGCCGGTGAGGAATCTCTGACTTTCTGAATAGGAAATCTGACCTGGGGGGAACTTGGGAGATCAGACTTCCTAGTGCAAATGGAACGCTGCATTATCACCTGTGGGCCTTCCCTCCCTCCTGATTTGTCCCCCTCTGGGTCCCGGTGAATGGTGGCACTGCCCAAGGGCAGCTGGGGTAGGCCCCGCCCCCTTCCCGTGACCCTGCTTTGGAGAAATGTCAGGAGGAAATTTTACTGCTTACATTTGGAACTGTTTAAATCTAAAATCTGGAAGCTGTGCCCCAACTTGGGTGCCTGGTCTCCTCAGAAGTAACAGTCCAGTAAAGAACAAGCTCAGCAGTCTGGGATGACTACAACATGTGGCGCTGTTACGTTGCAGGAAGCCCAGCAGATTATTGAGCAGCACCTGGCTGTGCTGGACACGGACGACTGGGGCAGTGGGCTCCTGTGTGCTGGAGTCTGGCCCGATGGCTTCCCCTCTGCTCTCCTCTCCACGGAAGACTCCTGTTTCTCCTCTGTCTTACGAGATGGACAAATCCTTTCATTTTGCCTGAACACCCTTAGCCTGCAGGGTAAACGGTGAGACGCTTCTATTTCCGTGCATCATATTCTACACACACATGGATCCTGAACTGATTTGAACACTCATATTCTCTTGAAAACTCCAGGAACCGTCCTCTGAGTCTGAGTGACCTGAAAAGGGTGTTGCAGAGCAGTGGCCTTCCGGAAGGCCGCGTGTTCTGTGACGGCATAGTGGATCTGGAGGATGGGGATGCTCTGCGGCTGATCCCGACGGCAGTCAGGCTACTCACAGAGAGAGCTTCTCACGGAGACTGGAGCCTTCGCAGTAGCTGGCTCTCTCACCTGGGGAAGGGTTACCAGAACATCCCAGGTGTGTCTCCAGTACTTCAAGCGTCCCTATATATTAGAGGTTTATTTAGATGTGAAAAGTCCTCATACACTAACATTTAAAAGGTTTTTTTGACCAGGAATCACTTCCCTCTGATCCCAAAACTGTCTTTTAGATCTGGTTCTGGTGCAGATGGAAGCAGGCAACCGGGCTCTGAATGCAGTGTTTGCTAGTAAACTTGCTGCAAAGGGAAAGTCATTAGCAGAGTTGCTGCAGCCTCACAGCATCGGTAAACCTTCTGATGGAGTTGTTGTCTCAAAATGTTTCATTCTTTGTTCCATTCTATTTTGACCTAAAGCCAGCCCTCTTCACCACCACAGTGAGCTCAATCAATGATTTTCAGCTCCGGTTAAAGAGGAACTGGGTTTAGGCCGCTCACGGTCCGGCAGGCTCCGGCCTCGCAGCCGCTGGCGCCTCATTTCTGGGTCAGCTGGGAACTGATGCAGCCCTGTGACCTTTTTACAACCGGGAAAACGACACTGCCAACCACGGAGACCACTCGTTTGCAGATACTAAAACTATAGGCTAAAGCTAAGCTAACCACAAACAGACTAAGGAGTAGCTACTAGAACAAGAACAACTAAACAAGATAATTAAAATTGCTAAATGACTACAAAATACTATAAACCTAATAACCTAAAAGACTCTCCACTGAACAATCTATGCTATGCTAACTAGCTACTCAATGCTCTCTTTACCTCTCTGAGGGCCTCAGTGAAATGTGCTGGTTCATGACCAAAGCTGAGCATCTTTCCATTTTCTGAACTCTGTCTCGGTTTAACTCAACAATTAATTTGAGGCTGGATCAGCATGCAGGCCCCAGGAATATTAACCGCTGCTGTATTTTCAGATGAATACAGGATTCTGGTGGACATGCGATGGAACAAGCAATATCTGGATATTTTAGCCAGCAAGTGCAACTTTGAAGATGAAGAACGTTACATGGATTTTCTGGAGGCACTGAACACAGTTGCTAACAGGTACGTTTGCAGCTGGGACCCTGCAGTAATATCACACAATCATGATGTGTGTACTATATGTGTGTATTAGACAAAGTTAAAACTTATTTGCTCTCATGTTCAGGATTGTTCTACTGATGGACCGAGAGGAACGATCAGTCATCTGCACGTATTCTGCCAACCTGTCTCCCCAGAGCAGCGCTTTAGGGACGGCAACAGCCTTCAATAAAGGTCTGCAAAACACACCTGTGCTGACAGCCAACCACTTAAGACACGAAACTTTACATTTGAATGTGAAGAGAAATAGAAACAGGGATATAAATGACAGTTTAGTGATTATTAAAGAATGCTAAATTGTTTTCAGTACTCGTGTTACAACTGCTGCCAAAATTCAAGGCAGGACCCTAGAACGCAGACAGGTGCGATAGCTGACAGTGAAAGAACGATTTATTGACAAGGTATGGGTGCAGTGCTCATCAGAGAGGAAAGACATTGTGACCAAGGGAAAGAGAGGACAGAAAGGTTAAGCAAAAGGTTAATCGAGTCAGGAACATTCGGGTTTCCGCTGGCAAAGACGAGACGATCTGGCGCTGGACAGCTGGTGTCGACTGCTTTAGAGGTCTGCTAATCACACCGATTAGCCGATGGTGTGGAGGCAGCCAGCGCGAGAGCTGGGGCAACCACGCCCCCTAGTGGAAAAATGGAACACCACACAGACCAAAACCAGGATCATAACAACTCTTCTATTCAAACCACAGTTTAGGATCCCCCCCCCCCCACACACACACACACACAAGCGCATCGCAACCTCGGCTCAGTGCTTAATGGTGTCTCCTGCTCAGGTACCGTGGATGTGTCCCACTTGGCTCACCCTGTGCTCGTTCACCTGAGGTCCTTCTTTGATCTGTGGGAATCCTTCACCCTGCAGGCTTTGCAGAATGGACAACCCTGCATCTCAGACCACATCATGTTTGAGGTTGGTGCACCTATGGTCTTTCTTCCTTACTTTCCTCCTTCTCTTCCTCCGAGTGCCGTTTTTGCAGCTCCTCTACTTTTACACTGCAGCTCCTACATCTGATCATATTTCTTAATCACTGTTGTTATCATTTAGATTTCTTTGGGGAAACGCTAAACTGTGCAAAAGTCAGAAATGTCGGGTTTCCTGCTCACTGATCACGCTCCTTCTGTGTCTGATGTGCAGATCCTCCAGCTGCTACAGTGGCTGGACCACTTCTGGGATGCTTGCAGCACGCTGCCAGCCGACTCTCAGAGCATTTCTATACTGTCTCTCCACTGGCAGTGGGTGCACAAGCACCTGATCACCAGGCTGCCACAGCTGTTGTTGGGAGACACGGACACCTCGTCTGAGTAAAAGCCCACATCTTTGTATTTAATAGTATTTCCAAATGTTAAGACTGCTAATAACTCCATGTTTTGCGTGTAGCCAAATGCCTCTGGGAATATTTTCTTTTCAATTTCTGCTTCCTTCTTCATCCCTCTGACTGTGCTGTTGTGTAGAGGACACAGGGAGCTGCAGGCTGTTTCTGCAGCCATCCAGGCTCTTCTGTCGCCGCCCGCCTCTGTTGCTGCGGCTCTGAAGGGAATCCAGAAAACCTTAGGAAAAGCTCTGCCCTTCAAGGTCAGGAAATCTTGCGTAACAACTTGTGGTTTTTAGGGTGAATTTGAATTCAGATGAGATTTTCAGTTCACAATCTGTGTTTGTGTTTTGGTTTTTATTGACTTGGTCGTTTCTTTTTTTTGCCAGCTGCTGACGGTGGCGGACTGTGCCTCTCGACTGCGGCGGCTGAGTAAAGCTCTGGATGTAAATGATCTCAGGCTGGAGGACACCACAGCTTCTATGAGTCAAGAGTTGGTCCGACTACACGTTGTTGGGCTGGGACTGGACATTAAGGAGAGTCTACTAGAAGCATGTGGACTGGTTCTACTGGCCAACACCCTCCTGGATCCTCACTCGTCTGGTGAGCTTCTACTAAAATACTTTGATCTGTTATTTCCTTTGTTGAATATTGTAGACAGACAAGTCTCTCCATGCGCCATCTTAACAATCGGAGTAAATGTACTTCACTCATCTACTCGCCTCTCTCATTTTCACTTTAGGAGTTTTGGACAGATTGGTGTCGAGTGTTGAGCAGCAGCAGCGTGAGATGACTTGTAGAGGTCTGCTTGATGTCGGCTCTCATCCCGAGGATCAGGAGCTGGGAGTAAGAGTGCAGTTGTCCAGACAGGAGCTGCAGCAGCTGCGTCACAGGGTTCAGCTGTGGCCCCTGATGGAGGAACTGGCTGTTCTCAATCAGCTACGACTTAGCAACGACCTCCTGCACCTGGCATTTTCTCCTGGGTATCACTTCTTTATGGATGCAGCAACACCACAGGCCCACATTTCAAGTATTGATGCTTATTAAACGTTATCAATACTGGCTCTGATTGACAGGGACCGGAAGGCCGAGGACAGCTTACGGCGAGAACTGTCCAGACATCTGCGCTACTGTCTCCAGTCCACGCCGATAAATCTCAGCCACCTCCAGCCGCTGTGGTTTCTGCTCAGCAGTGACAAGGTCGGGAAAATAAAGCTCCTCTTCATCCAAACACATGTCATCTTATTAGTAAAGCTTGAAATCCAGCCGGTTACAAAGTGTGTTGTGTCACCCATGTGATGAGTAATGTGTAAATGAGAGAATATATGAAGATGCAACCAACATGCAGGTCTAAGACGGAGTCGGCTGCCCTCTGGAGCCAGTAGGCCTGAGTCAGGATCCCCGCACACACCTCTGCAGTCCGAGTTCCTGCCGCTCAGTCTGCTGACGTCATACTGGCCTCACCACCCATCTACCTCTGTCCTGTCTTCTGTCTCATCCACTAACGTCCTGTCCTCTCTCACCCACCCTCAGCCTTTAACCCCGGACTGTCTACCATACACGGGCTCTCTGATGTACTAATTCTATCTGTGTCACTGCGAAAGAGAGCTTGAACATTTCCAGTGTGTATCCTCCATCACCTCTGATCTGCTTCCTTTAAGCTCACTGTCCCACTTGGCCCCCGCCTCATTTACAGACCTATTTGTCTTGCTTCCACTTACCTTCCCAGGACCCTCCCAGTTCTCAGTACAGCTCACAATCCCATCACCAGATGTAATCATTCATGAGCCTTCCTGTTTAACCTTGTCTGGCAGCCTGTCCATCACCATAGTGAGCAATACCAGGCTCGGCTTATTTTTGGTGCAACCCCTCCACCCCCTTCTCTGACACCCCTGCAGAACGTTCCAGCACTGTCTCAGGGTGCACGCCACTCACATTAGGAGCATTTCTTTCTTGCCGTGCCTACGTACAGATGCCCCCCCCCCCCTCCCCTGTCTCTTGCTGCCCCCACTCACGCCAGATAACCGTGCGGTGCCCAGGCGCAGATTCCTCCAGAATCACATCCAGGGGTACTTTTTATTAATGTTGCAAGAAACTAAAAGAAACTTTTATTCAGTATAAAAAGTCTACATACTGTTCAAACTTCTAAGGTTTTGGGTTTTTTTGCGATGAAAGAAATCATTTCAAAATGTCTTCTAAACCTTTATGTGACCCATATTGTGAAAAATCTTTTTGGGTAAAAAAAAAAATTAAATTAAAAAAATAATTAAAATGCCCCCACCCAGAATGAACCTCAATGAATCCCAACCAGTAGTCGGTACACACATACAACCATTTAAAGTGACTCTCACCATCCCTAAATATTAAGCTGTTTTAGTAGGTTAGTAGATCCTCAGAGAGCTTCCAAAGCATCAGAGGGATCTTAATCTTGACCCTCATCAGTCAGACGGCACAAAGAAAATACCCATTTATCTAACCAGGTTATTGTCGGTTTGTCTTAGAATGATGACATCGTTTTCAATTGTTCCCGTTATAGGTCACATTGAACCAGAGAAAGTTCTAACCTGATTTGTCTGCGCTCATTTTTCCCATCACCAAACCTGGAATTTTACAGAACTTTAATCTTTTCCTCAACTTGTCTCCTTCCAGCCTGCTGAGGAGCTGCAGTTTGTGTGGTGTGAGCTGCTCTCTCAGGCTCTGGCAGCCATATGGAGCAGCAGCGCGGCTGCTGACCCCAACCCTTGGCTAAAGTGGGATCCACAGAGACTGACGGAGCAGCCGTCTTCCAGAAAGCATCATGGAAAAATAGAAAACAGGGTATCTGATCAGCACAGGCTCTCACTGACGTGGGTGCTGAAAGCTGGTTTAATGCATGTTCCCGGTGTTTTCAGGGGCCAGCTATGTTGACTAAAGCAGTGTGGTCACGTTGCATACTGGGAGTGCTGGGCAGCAGTGAGAGTGTCACTGGATGGGCACCTTCAGGGGAAGCTCTGCTCTCCCACTCCTACATAACACTGGGGGAATGGACAGACAGGATCCAGCAGCTCCAGGACTTGTCTGCTGTGTTGTGGGACAATATGGGAATGTCCTCATTGGCTGAATTCAGGTAGATGAAGGACATGTCCTGTTACAGTGACACAAATATTTACCTCCACATCTCTGAAGAATATAAGCCCAGGAAATGCAGGTCTATGTGGGGAGACATCAGTGAGAAAAATCCCAGTGTCGTCCCTCTTTTTCCTTCTTAGGCTCACAGACTTCCGACTGCAAGGATCCGTGCTCCGCCGACAGCTGCAGAGCTTGGCCGACCTGTTGCCGCCGAGCCTACAGGAAGGCTACATGGAAAGCTGTGAGAGTCTCGTGGAGGATCCTGACCCTCTGATAGCAGCCCAGGAGATCCAGACCGTCTTGAGAGAATTTGTGCCCCCCAACATCCTTCCAGAAGGACTGATAGAAGTCTGCATCAAATGCTTAGAGCAGTATGTTCAAAACAAAGTCCAAGGCTCTGAGCAGTTGGCCTGCTCTGGGGTCTTCTGGGTCAACATGGGCCTGCTGCAGATCAAAGTGTGGACACCACAGACCATCTTTGACCCGGCTATGAAGCGATCCTACAAGCTCATTTATGCTCAGCAGGAGGTCAGTTGTCTTATAAAACTATCAAAATACAAAAATCTTCAGTAGGAACAGGGAATTGTTGTACAAAGTAAATGGAAATACAATATTTCCTGAACTAATACAAACTAGGAAAGCATCAATGTTTCTCTTAGTGGAGTGTTTGCTCAGAATGACGTCTGTCTGTGCGCCTGTCTGTCTGTCTGTGCAGCTGTCGCTATTACAGGAAGAGTGGAGGTCACGCAGCCTCTCGTCTCAGATGATGACTGGAGCAGAGCTGGCTGAAAGCAGCATTACTGATGGTTTCCAGCATCCACGGATCAGGTCAGAACCAGCTATTGATGGTGCAGGATTATGAAATATTTGTCCTCTTGTGCAAATATCTGCAGAGTAAACCACACATGACCGGCCGTGGTCATCGAGGTGGCCTACAAACATAAGAAAGCATCCTTTTGGAGCTACAAGCCTCTGCTACCTCACAAACAGCCACTCAGGAACATTAAAGTGATCAATGAGCTGCTGGGCTGACTGGTCTGCTCCCATTAACTCAACGTTAAACTCGGTGGGGAAAATCTTTGAAAACTTATACCGAGTCTCATTTCTAGCTCGTCATTTCTTCAACACCGTTTCACCAAATCGCACAGAAAGCAGCAGCTCATTTTCATTAAAAGCTACAGACACCACAACAGTTTGTCCTGAGTCATTCTTAAACAGGACGACATGTTCAAATACATGTTCCTGGGCCTCTGGCTGCAATATCATTATTCCATGTTGCCTAATCTGGCACCTTTAGTCTGCTGAGAACAGCACATTTCTTTATTTGTTCTTTATTCTATCATTTTTATGTCAGTGTTGATCCAGCTTGTGACTTTTAGGTACCTCTGGATCCGTATGCAACAGTTGAAGGAGCAGATAGCAGAGCTGTCCAGAAAACAGGCCTGTCGTCCTACTGAGCCACACTATGGACGACTCTTCCAAGAGCTTCAGCACTACCTCTGCAGCATTGGCCAGAAATCCTCTATAGATAACCTTCTCTCTCACCTTCTCAAGGCCCTGCACAGCTCCTCTTCCTACTCCTCCAAATCTAGGTCCAAGGTCCACGGCCTCCTAAAGGAGGTGACTGTCTGGCAGAACTCGCAACAGCACTTCTGCCAGAAGCTAGTGGAGGATTACCCCATGTATCCCGATGTGGTTGGGCCCATTCAGACTGGCATCCTCCAGCTCCGATATGGCATGAGCCTGGTGGCTTCCCAGCTCGCCACCTCCCTAACGCCTGTCCCTGGTCTGCGTAGCCTGGTCTCATGCCTGCTGGCCTTCCCCACGCTGTCTCACAGCTTACCCTCCTACCTGGCCAGAGCAGACTTCCTCTGTTCCCAGTCTTGCACTGATATCCTGCACGTCCTGGATAAGCTTTTACCACAGCAGGACTCGGTGCACGTGGTTCCCCAGCCATTGCAGCTCCGTCTCAACGCTCTCTTATATGTTCAGTGTCATGCACTCTGCACCGGAGAGCTACGTCAGGAAACAGGCAACCTCTTCAGAAACATCTGTCAGGTAAGGGAATCCTTAATTTGTGTGCCTGGTTTCACCTTTTCAACAATAACTTTGTTTTTCATGATGCTCTTAAGGCTGTAGTGAAGGAGTGGGATGAGCTGGAGCAACGCAGGAGAGAGCAAGAGCAGCTAGAGGCCAGTCTGTACCGCAGCCGCAGCCGCCATCATGGTTCAGGGCTGACTGAAGACGAGCAGGAGGAAAGGGAATTCAGGAGCCACTTCCCTCAGTTCAACCAGGTACCCAAACAAGTACCCCTGCTTGATTTCTACTGGAAATGCTTTGAAATGATTTCCTTACCACTTCCTCCCATAACAACAGAAAATCAGCAGCATAGTTTAGACTGTTTCACAGACAAACCCCCTGTTTTCTGTTTGACATGAGTCTGTCTGTTGGTGCTTCATCAGGACTTTGCAGATATAGAATCCCAGCCCTGCCTGGAGGGTCCCTCGGGCTCCACACTCGAGAGGGAAGAGAATCATGTCCAAGAAGAGGCCTCTCGGAGTGCCGGCTTGTCTCCAGAGACCATCAACACGTTGGTGAAGGTCCACCAGCACCTCTGCCTGGGATACGCACGGTCACTGTGGTACCAGAGAACAGCACCAGCTAATAACAGCAACGTAGTCATCACCACCCTGGTCTCCTCCTACCAGATAGCTTCTCCTCTCATGTCGACCTTCTATCATGTTATTGGTCAGTCATGATTTCTCACTTTATCAGGACTGTCTGCCTGCCTGCCTGACTACCTAACAAATATCGGGGCTCTTATATTTACATGGCTAAATGATTCTCTGTGTTTCTTCCTTAGATGCGGAGGTGGACCACATGCTGACAGGCAGTGGATTACTGCTCTCTGCTCTCCTCCAAAACACTGTGCAAGGTTCGGGGGCCCCAGGCGATCTTGCGATTGCCTCAGAAGGACCTTATGATTTCTACCATCAGCCCAACATGCGAGAGGCCCGTCTCTGCCTTTCTGTGTTGGAGAAGCTGGATGCTGCAGTGAAACAAAGGCTGCAGGATTGGCCAGACCACCCAGCTCTTGTACAGGTTATTATTATTATTACTATTATTATTATTATTACTATTATTATTACTATTATTATTATTATTATTATTATTATTATTATTACTACTACTATTTTAATACTCAACTGCTGTGAGGGGGTTTTGACACGAATGATCAGTGTCAATGTAAAGCCTAATGAAGCTAATCCATTGGCCAATCCTGATGTCAGGCCCGTGACTGATTCCATCCTCACCTGTGAACGTTGGCGTGCTGAACGTTGCTGTGAAGGTGGACGGGTGAATGTGGCCCCACATCTCTGAATCAGGGCATTTGAATGTTTTGTATCACTTTGGAGTTTTTCAAAGTCTGCAGGCTTAAACTTCACTTAGACTTATTCCCAGTTTAGAAAAGATGGACAAGGCTGATATGATAAAAAACAGTTAGCATTTGTCATAGTAATAGTGGTAGTACCCCCTCCCCCCACTAGGTGGTAATTGGCCCTGTTTTACTTGTGTAGTGACTAAACTTTGTAGGTGTGTTAGTAGTGTAGAAAATATTAAAACTTCGACAAAGTCTGTTTAATAAGTTTTGCCGAGGATGAACATGGGCTCATTTGACTTGCAGCATTGGAGATCAGGTGAGATTGGACTGATCTGTTATTCTGTTTCTTCAGCTAACTGTTGTAATCGAGAGGATCATGGCTTTCAGTCTGGCAAGTCCACTGGCTAAATTCCTAAATGGTTTGGAGATCCTGCTGTCCAAAGCACAGGTAAGCCCAATGCTTCCCATTTTTTCTTCATTAGACTTGTTTAGGAGTTGTCTGATGGGCTGTGTAGTGTCTTAGTTCACCGATCCGTCCTGGGATCCGACGCTCCCGTTGTGTAGAGCGGATGTCTGCTCTTTTATCTTCCCGAAGACGTTTGACTGTGCTGACGTTGGTTTGCTGGTGACGATGTTGCTCGCTATTGATTCAAGCGTCAGACAACTTTATTAGCTGTCACATCATGACAAGTTAAACATAAACATCACTCAGATGTAAAACAAACCAAATAACGTCTTTGGGGCGCTCGTGTTTTAAGTTCTGTCACTTTGTGATTGACAATAAAGTTTTGAATCTTGAATAATCTAACCCTAACCCTACAAACAGAATGTTGAACTTATACCTCACCAGTCTTGAATGAATGAATGAATGTCTCCCAAAGGTCATTAGTGCTTAACCTTTTTTCTTTCAGTCAGTTTGGGGGGAAGAATTGTCTAATATTGGCAAAACAGGCTTAAGAATCCTCCTCCTGATACTTGGTAAACAGCACACAAGTAAACAGTAAATAAACAAGTTATCCCATATTCCTCCTTCACGTGATCGGATGGTGATCCTCACTGATCAGTGATCAACCCGGTGATCATGTAAATAATTGGCCAATAATTATCAAATAAGGAAAAACTAGAATAAAGGTCGAGCCTAAGAGGTTCTGGAGATGGAAATACTTGAATGAGTGGATTCTCTCTGCGGCGCCGTCGTGTCCTGTGGGTTAAAAGCCTTTATTAGATATTTATGCTGGAGGGTCCAAAGATCACAATCATCTAGTCCGGACGTTCGGCCCAACCCCCTGGATGGGTCCCCAGTTCATCAGAGGGCCCTATATGGCTTCAGTACCTTGCTCAGGGGTACCTGGGCAGTGCTCTGAAGGTGTTCTGGCACCTTCCCCTACTACCAGAACACCTGCCATGTTTTGGCTGCCCCGGGGTTCAAACCAGGAACCCCCTGCTTCTCAGCCCAGCTCCCAACAGACTGAGCTAGCACCACCCAGGTGAAAAGGAAGTGGAGTTCCATGTCAGTTACTGGGTCTCTTCTCTTCAGGACTGGGAGAACAACGCCAGTCGCTCAGTTTCTTTGGGGATGGAACTTGAAGAGGTGACTCAGTTCATCATCCAGTGGCGCAAACTGGAGCTCAAGTAAGATGCCAATAATGCTTGTCCAGACGTATGTGTGTAGTCACTGTACAGATCGCTGGTCCCTGTCTAATCTCTTCATGTTGTAACAGCTCTTCTTGTTTCCTGCTAAATTATTCACATCTCTATTATATCTAGTTCTTATTTGTTGGTTTACTGATAAACTAAGAGCACGACCGCAGTGCACAAGCTGTTTGTTGTGACTACCATGGATGTTGGTGTCTTCTGTTGTGGCGTGTAGCTGCTGGTCTAGCAGTCTGGATAACGTGATGAGGCAACACGCCAAGAAAGCATCCAGCCACTGGTTCTCGCTCTACCAGCTGATGGAGAGATATCTGGAGGAAGAGAGCAGCACCTCTGACTCGGGTACCTGTCAATGATCCTGATTCTGAGCCCCTAATCAGGGACACTTAAAAGTGTTGAAAAAACAACCATTACATGGACACTTGGAAATGAATTTATTGTAATTTCTTTGTTTTCCATCTTTTCATTCATTGCATGTGAAGCGGTGGAGCCTCTGTGTCTGTCCTCGGTGTCCTCCACCCTGCAGGCCTTCATGGAGAGCTCCAGCCTTGGACAGTTCCACACGCGCCTGCTCATGCTACTCAGCTTCCACTGTCACCTGCTGCTGCTGCCCACCCAGCCTGGAAAGGGTCAGCAGCCACCCCAGTGTCACATACACCTCTTCTAATCTTCCTGCGCAACATCAGACTAAACCCAGAATGATTTAGCTCTGCTAGCTTTAGTTTAGCCATATTTTTAGCATTTGGTTCATCCTCAGATAGACCTGCTATAATAAGACATCTAAAAGCATGTATAAACAACGCTATAGCCAAGTAGGTGGTTATTCCAGTGTTGATTGGCTGGCCTCCTAACTCCGGGTGGTCCTGCTGTAGACATGAAGGTACCGGGAAGAGTTTGTTGTTTTATAATCTCTTGTCTTTCAGAATCTTTGTCCAGTCTTTTGTGGAACCTGCACAAATACTACAGTCAGTTCTCCGACTGCATTCAGACCAGGATCAGTCAGTTGAGACAGCCCATCGAGAAAGAGCTGAAGGTTTTCACCACTCCCTCCACATCACATGCTAGTCCCGTCTTCTGTTCTCTACATGCTTACTGAAGCACCACTCTGATCTCAACTGTCCTCAGGACTTTGTCAAGATCTCCAAATGGAATGATGTCAGTTTCTGGTCAATCAAACAGTCGGTGGAGAAGACCCATCGGTGAGATTTCCTGCTTTCCTTAGTTGTGATTCAAATCCTGCTGCCCACATTGTTCCGGCTCCACTTTCTTTTCTCTTTCCTTCTCAGGACTCTCTTCAAGTTTCTCAAGAAGTTTGAGGAGGCTCTGAGCGGTCCTTGTCTCCCTGCACTGGTAGAGCCTGAAAGCCACTCTAGCAACTTGACCTTGGACACCCTGGACCCAAACTCAGCAGAAGCCCCCATCCAACAATTTCTCCACAGCGTTAAGAGCAGTTTGCCTGGGGAGGGCAGAGATCTGCAGGTCTCGCCTCTTTCTGGTCGTCCTTCTCTTTGTCTCATATTTATTCAGATATTGTCATTGATCGGACACATTCTCTGTATCTGTAGGATGTTGCGAGGAATAATGACCTCCACAAAGGAGTTGAAGCTTCATCTCTCCAGGAACGTCTGCCCTCTCTGACCAAGAAAATGAGAAAATTGTGCGTCCAGCTACATAAGATGAACCCAGCACCTGAACTGGCAGAAGACCTGGACGTCTTCATTGGTAAAACCCAAACACACAGCACATGTTGATGTGGGTCATCTCGCCACAGTATGGTTGTCAGACCTATTCACCATCATTCAACCATGTAGAACGGAGGCCTGGGTTCAAACCAACCTCGGTCTCACTGGAACCACCACTCTACACGTCAAACACGTCAGAGATCAGGAGCGTCTCCTCCTCCGTCACCTGTTTCTATGTGTTTTAGGTGAGATCATCAGGAACGTGCAGGAGCTCCAGAGTCTGACGGTGGACACGTCAGCAGAGAAGGAGAAGCAAAAATCTGATGTGAAGCACATCCTTCAGCAGAAGCAGAGGGCTCTGTCAGACCTCTTTAAAATGCTCACACAAATCGGTCCGTGCCGTTTCTCCCTCCTGCACCGTGTGTGAACAGTGGTCTTCAAGCCAAACACATGAACGTTTCCCTTTTGTCTCTACAAATCCTGGTGACGTTCAGGTCTGTCATACCGGAAAGGCCTGACGTGGAGCAGAACATTCAAGCCAGAGGAGAACCTCTGCCTGCAGCCCATCGAGCTCAGAACCACCCTTGATGCTGTCCAGAACCCAGAGCCAGCTGAGAGAAAGTAAATAACACTTTAATTGTTCTACAGAACATTACGTCTTTTTCGAACCTGGCACCGCCATGTTTTTGCCTGTAATAGTTTGCTCTGTATAGGAAGCAGGTAGCTGTGATGCCCAGCTCAGTTCTGGGTGGAGTTTGGCTCCACCTGGACCTATGTTAACAGTTGTTTGAGATGCTCCAGCAACAAGTGAACCAACGGGAGCTTCAGCATTGTTTAACAGCTCAGTTGACTGTCTGCTCGACCTGGGTCACATGTCAGGTTTCTCCCTTCCCGTTTCTAGATTATTTCCAGAGATCATCAAAGCCTGGGACGGTTGTCAAAAGTACTTTTATCGTTCATGGGCCAGAAGAACTGTCCTGCAGACTGCTCTTCAGCACGCCTCCAAGGTGACCTCCAGACACTCCGTTTTATTTAAGTCACGTTGAGACAGCTATGTTTCCATTTCATCTACATTGAAGTGCATCAAATCACATAAACTGACTCATCAAAGCTATAATGATTCAAGATAAATATTCAAATCATGACAACTAGTACCTTTTGAATGTATGTGATGTGTGAGGGCATTCAGGCCCAAACGGGCCTCTTGTGGGCTTGTCATAATGTTTCACACTAATCAGGATAAGAACAGACCGTACGGATGTTGTTCTGACCCTGCTGGTTCTTCCAGGAGTTGGGTCTGGGGAATATAGAGCGCTGCAGAGGTTTCTCCAGCCACCTCTTCAAGCTCCTCCTCAAACAACGACAGAACCTAGCCAAGCTCACGCACCAATGGGTCCATCTCAGGTCAGTCTGCTCCTGCATCTAGAAGCATGTTTTAGCTGCTTGCATGTAAATATTTTACTTTACCAACCTTTAGAATTACATTTTGAACCCATTTTGGAGCCACTTTAAATGCCATTTAAAGGTGGGCTGAACTGTCTTTTCCATCCCAAAAACCAGGAGGCAAACAAATGACATCCAGAGTGTCAAAGCCCACCTGCAAAGAAACATCCAGGAGCCTGGCTGCACTCTGCCACCACAGAAGGCTCTGCAGGACTGGGTCGCCAGAGGCCAGACACTAGCCATCCAGTGCTCCACCATCTTGCAGCAGCTGGTCTGGCTGCTTCAGTGCTGCCCAGTGGATCCCCAACAGAAGGAAGAGACAGGCGGCTGCCTGCAGCACGGTTTGAGGTGTCTTTCTCCCCTCACAGCACAGTGCCAACCTCCTGGCTGCCTCATCCGGAAGGGGGACGCAGCCTGGCACAAGCTGAGCCAGCATGTGGATGCTGTGCTGAAGGAAAGTGAAGGTCTGAGGATGGAGCTCTGCGTGGTGGCTCAGCAAACCTCTGAAGGGGAACTCCTAACATGGTAAAATAGCCTTTAATTATTCATTTTATTTAATATGGCATGTTTTATCTTGCTGTTCGTGACTCTTAAGTCCTAATCAAGGATTTGAAGTAATAGTGTTTATTTGATATTATTATTATTTGATATTAATTATTTAATATCATCTTTTAAAGTGTTTTACTGAAGTTGTTGACTTTTCTTCTTAACCTTTTCCAACCTCCATTTTCCAGTTTTTTGGTCACTGTTTTTTTCCCTTTTCATTTGATTATTTCCTCTGGCCACACAATTCCAAAATTATTGTATGGGTGTTTTTAATAGGAAACACAAACTTGTCCCAGTCATACACGATATTAATGTTTCCTCAGGAATCATTTTGCCACGTGTTGCGCTTCCTTTGACCAGCTGGGGGTTGTTGTGGCTCAAATGCCCAGCATGGAGCAACTCTTCACTCCTCCTGTAGGTGTCAGCAACATAAGCCAGCAGCCAGCGATTACCCAGGGCCTGCAGTATGTGAGAGGACAGGTAGAAGCCGGCATCAGTGACTTCACCAAGTGGAAGACGCAGGTCGTGACCCTGCAGGAACAAAACCCAGGTAATGACACCGACATTCCTTTTAATGTAATGGAGACAGCAGGAGATCTAACTCCATGGGTGTGTTCCCTCCTCAGAGGAGCAGCCCGACTTGTGCACAGAGTTTTCTGCTGAGCTGGAGAAGATCATCAACACAGTCCTGTGTGCAGTCCAGGCACTGATGAAGAACGCAGAGCAGAAGCAATTGCACACATCGGAAGGAGACAGACTGAAGAGCAAAGGTGAGGACGGTACCAAACTATCGAAGGAAGGGGCTATTTTAGCCTTGTGATACACCTGACAGCCTGCCGTGACAGCGAGGGAGAAGTTTTTCAACAGGAAAGTTTCAAGCAGGCGTAGTTACTGTGTTTAATGATGTGTTTCGCTGGCTTCACGTCCTCTGGAATTCACACGTTTGCCTGTTTGTGTGAGGAAATGGGAAAGGAAGAGCTTATGAAGTTATTGCTCGGTACAGCTTGGTGTGCTCGGTGTGGTTGCCGTGTGCTGGCCTGTGTGTATGAGCTGGAGACGTTCAGGGCAGTATCCTGTACCCCTCTGCTCTCAGCTCTGTTCAGTTTTTTCTTTTGTGTTGCAGACGGTGTTGAGGAGGAGGAAGAGTCTTCGGAGGACCTGTTAAAGACGGGACACTTGACTCAGCTCCTCGAGGCCAAACTGGCAGCTGAGGTGGAGTCTTTGAGTGTGGGGGATGTTGTTGGTGGTCTCGAAAGACTTCTGACCCGCCTCCGGTCGCTCTGTGACTCTTGTGAGCCAGCACAGCTTCAGGTACCAGCAGCATGACACATGTTGCACTTTCATGCTCTTTCTCTGTCATTCATTTCTTTATTTCCTGTGCGTCTGTGTAGATGGTTAGCCTGGTGTGCAGACTGCTGGTACGGCTGGAGTCTCTGCTGGGGATTTACTCGGACCTGGTGCGCTACTATCTGGCTGTATGTGTAGGAGCCCACCGAAGCACAGCAAAACTGCTGTCTGTCCTGGCCAGCATCTTCACCCAGCTGGCCCAGAAGGTACCGACGCAGCCGCACTTGTTGCGTGCAGCACAAGATCCTGACCATAACTGCTCTTTCTTAGGGGTTCTGCCTGCCTCAGGACACAGAAGCCGGGGACGATGGAGACGGCTCCATGAATTTTCATGACTACGAAGGAGGCGGGATCGGAGAAGGTGAAGGCACGAAAGACGTCAGTGACAAGATTGAGAATGAAGATCAGGTGAGGAAAACTTATTTGTCTTCATAAAATCTGAAGCAGACAAATGTTTAAATAATTTTTGGATGCGAGGTGTTTTCCTTAGATGTGAGAAGACTGTGGGAAGCTAAGCTAAATGCTACATGCTGTGATCATCTGAATGTATTAGATTTATCATTTAACCAGCATTCCTCGTAGTTATTCCTGAGTTTTTTTTTCTCTTAGGTTGAGGACACGTTCCAAGAGGGTCAGGAGAAAGAAGAGCAGCAGCAGGAGGAGAAAATAAAAGCTGAAGACAACGCCATCGAAATGTCCGAGGACTTTGATGGTCAAGCCTACGACAGGGATGAGAATGAAGCAGGTACCTTTAATCATTTGGACTCTTCTGATACACAACATGGAGGGATACTGGGGCCAGCGGCTGGTTGACTGGGATCATTTAACCTCACAGATAAAGATGATGACACGTCTGATGGGGAGGAGCAGGAGCTGGATAAAAAAATGGGAGACCTGGGGGAAGGACATACTGATACCCTGGATGAGAAAATGTGGGGGGACGATGAGGACGAGGAGGAGGAGGAGGAGGAGGAAGGATGTGACAAGGAGGAAGAGTCTGGCCGTGGCATGGACCAGGTAGAAACCACCAAATGAGAGCTTTGAAATAAACACGGTTCATTTTAAGCACATGTCTGTTTACTGTCGGCCAACGATCAGACTAAGTCAGAACTGGCTGCTAAAGACGACAGCTTGGAGACTGCAGACGGCAGCGAGGACAAGGATGAAAGAAGAGAAGAAGAGAAGAAAGAGGAAATTAATGAACAAGGAGATCAGGTGCACTCATTCAGCGATCAAACACTTCCTTTGGCCTTTTCCTGCTTCTGTGTACCACCGTCGCTGACTTTGTGCTTGTGCTCTTTTCTAGAGGGAGTTTGATGAAAATGAAGTGGACCCCTACCACGGTAAACAGGACACAAGACCTGAGCCAGAGACCATGGACCTGCCAGAGGACCTCAATCTGGATCAGGATGAGGCTCGAGACAGCGGGCTGGACGAGGGCGATGGTGAGAGTTGTTAATAAGAATTTAAACAAAGATGCTTCATTGCAGACGTATCATGTAGAACATCAGAGGTTTTACAGAGCAGCAGGACCCCTGAGGGTACTTTGACCCACTGTTGGCCCTTTATGCCATCCTGTTGAGATCATCAGATCTGTATAAGCCCTCCTGTAATTGAGTTTTCTCCGTCTCTTTGTAGAGGACAATCCATTGGACATTGGTGAGCAAACTCCAGCTGTAGATGAGGAGGATGGACAGAATAATGGAGAAGAGGAAGCAGCAGCGGAGATGGAGGAGGTCCAAACAGATCATCCAGGCGAGGAGAGTGCTGAGGAGCCCAACGATGAAGAGGAGGAAAACGTGGGCGACAAAGATGGAAAAGACACTGATTCTGTGGAGAAGAATGAGGAGGAAGTGGATGAAGAGAAGAATGGAAGGGAGGCAGCAAATGAAGATGTGAAGATCCCAGCGGACGAAGAACAGAAAACAAAGGTCAGAGATGCCCAGCTGAGCACAGATGTCTCCACACCAGGTTGGGCGTGTGTGCTAATGTGTCCTGTCTAATGCAGGAGGGAGCTGATCCGGAAGCAGAGCTGCCAGAGTCCTCTGACAGGAAGGAGCACCACGCAGACGGCCAGACTGGCGAGCAGAATATTCAGAGCGATACAGCAGTGGAGCTGGCAGGAGAGGTGGCGGAGAAAGACCAGGCCAAGGAGGTATGGACTTGGAATTGTTGTCCCAAAAGTTTGAATATGAACCCGTGTTCCAGAGTACTGCTGAGCGCCAGGTTAAAGGTCATGTCAACAGGAAACCTCCCTTCTGATTTGGGGGGGGGGGCAAATTTGACCTGAGGCAGCTCTGAAGTTCACTCTCCCACCCTGTCCTAGTGTCATGTAAGTGGTGATGATGATGATGATGATGATACTGCAAAATCTCTGCTGAGGAATGAAGATCAGGCCTTTACATCCATTAGCTGCCAGTCCAGAGGTCTGGAGGGAGAGATGCTGGACGCCATGTCTGAGACGTCATGGACTCCATGTCTGAGACGTCATGGACGCCATGTCTGAGACGTCATGGACGCCATGTCTGAGACGTCATGGACTCCATGTCTGAGACGTCATGGACTCCATGTCTGAGACGCCATGGACTCCATGACTGAGACGTCATGGACGTCATGTCTGAGACGTCATGGACGTCATGTCTGAGCTGTAAATGTTCTAAACAGTGGGATTGTGGGGAGAAAACTGTATGAAAAATCCAGATTTAACACGTAGAAACAATCGGGAGATAGATTTAATACATTTGAGTCGGTGGGGGAGGGCCTTCCTATTAGTTCTGTGTGGTTTGAATTCTAATAACTGAAGAAAATTATTTTATTTGGATTTGAGATGTTTTGAAAAAGACAATTGGATTTTGGTAATAATAATTTTGATGAAGTGAATTCAGCCTTTTCCTGCAGTGAGAGTCTGGCCCCTGCGAGCCTGTCTTTGTTAGCATTTTTCATGTAAGATGTCTCTAGTGAAGACCGGTAACGCTCCAGCTGTGTGTAACACTGTGTGAGTGCTCTGGACTTTGGCTCATTGCCACTAGCTGGTGGGACAATGCGGCTCACGACCGACCCTCCATCTGGCCTTGATTTGGCCGGACAATTGTGTGAATCAGAGACACTAAACTGAGCTTGTGTGAGTGAGAATGTGGCTTTGTCCGATGAGACTTGATTCTATTCTGTCTGCAGAAAAAGTCTCTCTTCAATAAAGTGTCGGAGGCACAAACTGGATGTCAGTTTGCGTAATAGCACATTTACATGAGTAAATACATCTCTGCTCCATCAGGAACATGGGACTGGAGCTGCCGACGCCAGCCAGTCTGAAGGCCACGAGTCCAAGCTGACGGCACAGGTGGCTTCACAGAGCCAGACCGAGAAACCGACGCAGGTACGTCGTGATGCCTTGCAAGACCACATTTAGTGTCGGTTTGCCTTCTGACCATTTGTTTGTTGTGCAAACCAGGTCTTTAGTGGGTTTCGAACTGTTTCCGTCACTTTTATCTAGAGCTTTAAAAGAAAACCAGGCCGTGCAGACAACAAGCGATCCATCGGTGATCACAGTGAGCAACTGAAGAAGCGCCTGCGGACAGTTGAGGAGAAGGAGGAACTCGCTCCAAACAGCAGACAGAATGACAGCCAGCAGGAGTCGGACCTGTACCAGCACATGAAGGAGGAAGAGACGGTCTATGACACACAGACCTATGGTCAGTAATGACCTCACACCCCCCCTTTTTGAGATTAGTAACTCACAGGAGATGTTCTTTCAACTTGGTTCACACCGATTTCTGAAATCACATCAGCACTAATGTTGCCGCTTATCATCTTTGCTGCTTCCAGATGTCGCCAGTACCAACCAACACAAAGCAGCAGGAGCTCAGAAGGACCAGGATGAGGAAAAGACCACTGAGGATGCTGCTATGGAAACAGAGAAGCAAGAGGAGGATCTTGAGGCTTCAGAGGTCCAGGAGCTGAAACCTGAACAGCTGGACTCGAGAAAGGTCTCACACAAAGGTAAAGCATGCTCTGCTCTTCCCCTTGGAGTCAGAGACACAACTTCACAAAGTTGGACCTGATTTTTTCTTCACCCCCAGAAGGTGCAGACAGTAGTGAGATGGAGCTGCAGACTCTGGAAGAGACCATGGAAGAAGATAAGTGGAGGGAGGGACAGAATTCTAGAGAACAACAGACAGAAAGGACCAGAGAATCAACGTACCACACAGATCCTGAACTGCTGCTGATTGACAACGTTCAGGTATTTGTCTGAAGCCTGGTTGAAGCGACATGAACATCATCAGTGATGAAATGCATTTCACACAAATGTGATGAATTTGACTTTAGAATTTCATACAGGTGCCTTTCTACAGGATCCTGAGACCGTGTGTGTGTGTGTTTTCAGGAAACGGAGGTGGACCGGGAACAGGTGCGTAAGGAGATGGAGCTGCAGCTGGAGGCCTGGCATAAACTGTCTCCCGGCTCTCAGGAGGAGGTGCGACTCGTTCCAGATTCCTTTCATGGCTCTTTAAAAACGGCGCCATCCTGCATGTTTCACCTGCTGCTGCTGTCGGTGTGTTTCAGGAGGCAGCGGCGGCGGCCATGTGGCACCGGTATCAACATCTGACCTCGGCTCTTTCCCAGCAGCTGTGTGAGCAGCTTCGTCTCATCCTGGAGCCCACACAGGCAGCTAAACTCAAGTCAGGAGCATCTTCTTCACAGACTTGTGTTTTCAGATGCAACCGTCGAACAGGTCAACTCATTCTTTTTCACGCTGTCACAGAGGCGACTACCGCACAGGGAAACGGCTCAACATGAGAAAGGTGATACCCTACATCGCTAGTCAGTTCCGTAAGGATAAGATCTGGCTGAGGAGGACCAAGCCCAGTAAGAGGGACTATCAGATCTGTCTGGCTATCGATGACTCTTCCAGCATGGTGGACAATCACTCCAAACAGGTTAGAAAACCCTCCAAGCCTTCAACACGGAGATGATCGGAACATTTTACTTGTGCAAATTCCCAGTTGACACTTCATCCAACTTTAATGAAGACAGAAACATCCAGTTACACCTCCAAACAGCTTTAAAATCAGATTTTCACTTGATGTTTGTAGTTGTTTTACACCTTCCTAGTGTGAAGGCTGTGTTGTGTAACCAGAGTTTAGCGTGTAGGACCTAACTGGTGTCTCCTGTGTGGTGCAGCTGGCATTCGAGTCCTTGTCGGTCATCGTCAACGCTCTGACTCTGCTGGAGGTTGGTCAGGTGTCTGTGTACAGGTGAGTTGCACCTGACTCTTCAACACAAACCAGATCAACGTACATTGATTTGTCTCCGGGCCGGCGTGTGTTGCATGTGAAGCTTACTTTTAGTGTCCGTTTGTGTTTCAGGTTCGGGGAGCATGTGCAGCTGCTCCACCCCTTTTATCAGCAGTTCCATGATGAGTCGGGAGTTCGCATCCTGAGGCTCTGTCAGTTCCAGCAGAAAAAGACCAGAATAGCACAGGTGGGAAACTGAGTGAGGAGCTGCGGTGTGTTGGTGTGAGAGCTGAAATACCGTGTCATGACTTCATGTCTGTGCTCCACAGTTCTTGGAAACATCAACCAAAATGTTTCTGGCAGCACAACAGCAGATTCCCGGCTCTGTAAACCCGGGTAAGGATTTCCACTTTAAGGATTTGGGTCTGAGTCTTGACTCGTAGGAGACGTATTTCACAGCAGTAAACCTGTTACGTTTGTGAAATCTCTCGGCTGGGTCTCTAAGAGCTCACCAGGAAAAATAAATTACTTTTGTCATGTTTATTTGTACCCGAGTTAGACTTGGGACACCAAAAACCAGTGCACTGAGTCCCAGCGTTTAGCCCGTCTTTAGCCTGTTCCTGGATGTAAGGGATCAAATCAAGCGTCTGTTGGGTGTTTTGGACCAATGCAGCCCATGAAGCAGCAGACTTTAGTAGCCTGCTGATGCCCTGATCCTGGTCTGGAATGAGATCCCCCTTTACACCATCTGCTAACTGCTAACACACAGGAGTACTTACAGGCTGTGGGCACTACCGGGTCACATGAGGAGTTGCCATGGTCAATGACTCCATTAGTATGATCTTTGATCTGCTTCCACAGAGACGGCCCAGTTGCTGCTCATCGTGTCTGATGGTAGGGGGATGTTTGTGGAGGGGAAGGACAGAGTGATGGCAGCAGTGAGAGCAGCACGGAGTGCAAATGTGTTCATCATATTTGTGGTGCTTGACAGCCCCAACTCTCGGGTGAGTGAAGAGAAAATTAGCATTAAAAACAGCCTAATTGAACTAATGTAAAGTGAAGCTTGGTTTGTTCTACAGGACTCTGTCCTGGACATCAAGGTGCCCATTTTCAAGAGTCCAGGGGAAATGCCAGAAATCCGCTCCTACATGGATGAGTTCCCCTTCCCCTTCTACATAATCTTAAGAGACGTCAACGCTTTGCCTGAGACTCTGAGTGACGCACTGAGACAGTGGTTTGAACTTGTCACAGCTACCGACTAAGTCATTTCTCCCTCTAAAAAGGTTGAGTAAGCAGCATCTAACTGGACGTTGGGAAATTTACGATTACTAGAGGCTGATTTGCTGCTGTATATGTGCCTTTATTTGCTATTTTTATTTTAAAATCTAGGATTTACTATGGTCAGGTTTTGCTCTTTTTTTCCAGGAGTTGTTTGTTTTTTAGAGGAAAGAGAGTGGCTTTAAATCGCACATCTTATATGGAATAATGGAAACAAAATGTTATTCCCTTGCAAGTGACACAACCCCAGCGAACAGTGAGCAAATACCTCCGTCCCATTGTAGCAGCCGATGGTTTGTGTTGTGTTGTAGTTGTTGTCATGAAGGTCACGAAGCCACTCATCCTCAGCACAACCGCAGCATCATGAAAACAAACAAACATGTGCCTAAGAAGTCAGTTTTTGCATCTTCAACATGAATGAGTCTGCCGGGTCGATTCGAAGCTCTTGTTGCACGTTGAAGCACAGAAACTGCAGAACCCACTTTTGATAAATTTCTTGCTTTAAAGATGTCCTATTTCAAAGTTTCTCTCCGAATCTTGTCAATAAAACTAACAAGGTTGGTCTGTGTGTGTGTGTGTGTGTGTGTGTGTGTTTTACTACTTTGCACAGGAGAAAATGCAAAACTCAGCCTTTTATTTATTAATGAATCAGTCAATCTTTATTTATATAGCGTCTGTTACAATCAGAATTGTTTCTAGGCGCTTTACAGAATCCCAAGGCCTGACCCCCAACAAGCAACAGTGGCAGGGAAAAACCTTGAGCAGGATCAGGCTCATATAGGGGGACCCTCCTGCTGATGGCCGACTGGGTAGAGAGAGAGAAGGGGGAAGAGAGAATAGGTAGAACATAGAAATACATTATATTATACATACATAAATACATTATAATCAAAACACCTGCATTTGATGCAGAGGAGTTAGCCAACTACAGGCCAATCTCCAACCTTCCCTTTTTGTCTAAAAAAAAGTCAATAGTATGCCATAATTCTATGTTTAGGGCATTTTGGTGCATCTTCATGTTTATTTCCTGTCTGTGTTCTGGATAGAACTCCAGAACACAGACAGAAAATACACATGAAATACACATGAAGATCCTTTTGAGACAATCTTGTACTGAGACGGCTGACCTCTTGCCAGGGTCACTGTCACAATGCAGCTCCTTCCTGCGACAAAAGTTAAGACCAGACAAGTGTAGACCCAAAAGAAAACTGTTTTATTGTTGTTTTACAACAACTAAGGCTCCAAACCCAACAGAACCATGTCACAAATAAACAGTAAACTACTAACAAAGGAAAATGGCAGCATTTCAGCATATTTGGCAGCAGGGACATCCAGCCGGGAGAGCAAGGGACTGGGACCTTTAATAAGCAGCACTTAGTTGCAGACTCCATTTGAGACCTGCAAGACACTGTCAGACAAAGTCACAGAGACCCCTAGTGTCCAAGAGGGGACACTGGGGTAATTACACCCTCCCCCATAAAAAAGGGGAGTTCTCCCAGGAATTTCCAAATACTAAAGAAACCAAGACAAACACTGCCAGGAGGTTTTCATTGTACCCCGTTGACTATTTACAACTCGAAATTAACTGAACCTTAACCTGAACCGAGTGGGGAGAATTTAAAGGTACAGTAAAACACTGAGCAACTCATGAGCAAGGTGCTCTTGACAAAGCCACTGCCACAAAATTGGACTCTTGATGTGATGGATCTCTAGACAAAAAGGTTGCAAAAACAAAATCCAACACGAGTCTGCGGTTCAGCTTATGGTCTGTAGAGACAACCAAAGGGCCACTACAATCAATATACTGTATACGGTACCTAAAAATGCTGCAAAGCCCACACCAGTGCGAGGGTCTCCTTTTCTATAACAGAATAGTTAAGGGGATAAGGGTAATTTTTTTTTTAAAAGAAACTCACAGGGCTTTCAACCCCATGCTCATCACCCTGAAACAGCCCCCCTCTGCCCCCACATCACTGGCATCCACCTGCAGCCCAAATGGACGATCCATACGAGGTGCTGCCAGGACAGGTGGTACACATAAGACTGTCTTTACAGCTCTCACCGACAGTGCAACTTGCCTGAGGTACACTTAACTGAACCCACCTGATCAACACAGTCCTCAACAGGTGGCAAGGGATAAGCATCCGGTTTAGTTATAGTGTTTACCTTGTGGTAATGTCACAGCCAGGTGCATTCCAGGAAGGACAAAATATTGTGGAGACAGCCCAAGACGTTTCAAAACAATAAGACAAATTTATTGGAGGGAACCTACTGCATTCAGAAGTTGGATAAGTTAAGCCAATGCTCAAAACAAACTCAACGAGCAACTCTCTGGGTCCTAGCGCCCACAAACTAAACAGGAAACAGGTCCTAGGATTTAGGAGCCATCACAGTAATCAGGCCAAAATCTGGGGCTCTTATCTACTTTATCTACCAGTAAACAAGGAGATGCCCAGCTTGATGATGAGGGTTCAGCGATGTTGTGCTCAAGCATATATACGATTTCTTTTTTGATTGATTTACATTTACTTTCCAACACTCCAACCAATGTTGGCATCCAAGATGTCAATGTCGTGCTCTACCAGATCAGTGTCCGTTGGAAAATCATTAAACAAACAAAGATAGTCCTCGTTTGGACATTTCAATACTGCACTCCTTAGACAACAGCCTAAACAGAGGCTGCTGGTTATTCAAGGTCTCGGAGTTTTTTAACTGGCCTCACAGGCTATCATCAGCTAACCCATCATTATCCGGTAAAGACAAGTGCTTTTCCACATAATCCACCACCAACACCAGTCTAATAGTTTCCTGTTGCATCCATAATGTGCAAACCTCTGATCCCCACATGTACTATGGCTTCAATAGGTAAACATGAAAGAGTTGGGAACGTTGACGACGGTTTGGCATTGACAGTAAATAGTTCAGCTCAGAAACCTTGGCCAAACCTGAAAGGACCATGAACCTTTGCCTGAAATGGTGAACCTATTATGGGCAGCAGGCAAGCACCTGGTCCCCAGGACTGAACCTGTGAACCTCAACCTTGTGGTCTAGATGGTATCTTCTTAGCCTCTTGCCTCTCTGTTAGGAATCTTGGAGTAACTTTTGACCAAACTCTGTCCTTTAACTCACACATCAAAATAGTCTCTAGAAGTGCCTTTTTTCACCTGAGAAACATTGCAAAGATCAGGAAGAAACTAATGCGGCATGATGCTGAAAAGTTAGTCCTTGCATTTGTTACCTCCAGGCTGGACTATTGTAATTCTTTATTATCAGGGTGACCAACGACTCTTTAAGAAGCCTCCAGGTGATCCAAAATGCTGCAGCTTGAGTTCTCACAGGTATTGGAGAAAAAAAAGATCACATAACTCCTGTACTGGCATCTCTTCATTGGCTGCCCATTAAATCTAGAATATTTTTTAAAATTCTTCTTCTGACCTATAAGGTCCTCAGAGGCCTAGCTCCAGCCTACCTGGAAAAGCTGGTAACACCTTTAAATCCCAATAGACTGCTCCGCTCTCAGAATGCTGGTTTACTTGTGGTCCCCAGAGTCTCTAGGGGTAGAATGGAGGGCCGAGCATTTAGCTACCAGGCCCCCCTGCTATGGAACCAGCTCCCTGTCCAGGTACAGGAGGCTGACTCATCTCTATTTTTAAGATTAAACTTGAAACCTACCTCTTTGAAAAAGCCTATTGTCAGTAATTCTGTAGTTGCAGTTACTATCCTAGACAGAAAAAATATTATACTTAGGGGGGCGTCTAATTATTAGGTTAACATCTTAGTTATGCTCAAGAAAATTAGAACCCAGCAAACAAGGGGAGGAGAGAAACAAACGCCACAGCATTTCGATCCCCTATCTGTCTGGGGTCTCTGAGAAATTTAGGAGGATCCTCCAAAATTGACATACCGGTGCAGTTTAAACCAAGCAACAATCTCAGACAGAGGCTGGTACACCTGAAAGACAAGACACCAAGACATAAACAATGTAATGTTGTTTATGCTGTACATTGGTGAAAGCAAACAACCTTTCCACAGAAGAATGGCACAACACAGACATACCACCTCTTCAGGTCAGGACTCAGCAGTCCACTTACACCTAAAGGAGAGCGCGAACTCCTTTAAGGACAACCAAGTACGGGTACTGGCCAGATAAGACCACTGGTTTGAGAGGGGTGTCAAGGAAGCCATCCATGTCAAATTGGAAAAACCAACCTTAAACACAGGTGGTGGGCTAAGTCACTTCCTGTCACCCACATACAATGCAGTCCTCCAGTCCTTCCAACAACAAACCAAAGGTTCACACTATTTTAGGAGACCTGGAGACTCACCACCGTGTGAGCCAGCAGACAAAGGGGAGACACACCAACTGAAACTAGGTGAACGAACCTACCAACAACGCTGCCAACGACTCTCAGATGACCACCCAGATCATTAGCATGCTAATGGTCCACAAGAGCTATATGATTCAGTTACTGGAGCACCTGTAAACGCATTTTCCTACTACAGTCACAAAACCTCTGACAAAGTGAGACAAAACAGTTGTATCTGTTCTCAAAATATATTTGTTAGGGTTCAGGAAATACAGTGTTCAGGAAATGTGTCTCCAGAAACAAAGGTGCTTGTTTTTTTTGTTTTTTTTTGTTAATACTCAAAACACAGTTCAGATAGCTGTAGTTACAGTGTGCACTAAAGGCCAAACGACACAACCTAAATGTAAACAAATGCACATTTTAGTCCACTGTAAATGTATCTTCAAAATTAAAAGCACTTGAATCAACAACTGGACCATCACCAGATGTGCTGACTGTGGGAATATACTGTACAGGGTCTCCAACAAGCCCTTAAACTCCTTCACCCGTATATATTTTTCTGAGGCGCCTTTGCTAATTCAGAAATCCAAGTCCACCACGTGTCTTTTAGATCCCATCCCAAACACACCTGATGAAGGATGTTTTACCAGTGATAGGCAGTTCTATCCTGGACCAGATCAATTGTTCTTTAGTGACAGGTTATGTACCCCGGTCCTACAAGGTGGCAGTGATTAAGCCATTGCTTAAAAAACCATCACTGGATCCTGACGTATTAGGAAATCATAGGCCGATATCCAACCTTCCTTTTATCTCTAAAATTCTTGAGAAGGTGGTGGTGACTCAGGTACTGGAGCACCTGCAGAGAAACAGCCTGTTTGAACAGAGACTACCTCTATAGTGTTAAATATGCTATTGTTGGTGGATGAGGGTTCTACAGAAACAGCAGAGAGGTGTGTAAGATTACATCCTGGTCTGGACCCTGGTTTGTCAGGTCACTTTGGGTCTAATAACAATAGGGATCCTCCTGAGCATCGACTGAGATGACGCAAGGTGTGAACAGGACAGATTAGTATGCATGTTGAGAAATGATCTAGGCCTAAGATCAAATACATTTATTAACGTTGAATATATAGGTTTTGGTCCTTTGATGTTGCTTAAATGTAAATTGATCAATGTAAACTGTCTTTCAACCTACTTCAGCATTTTGTAATGTATTTGAGTAAAATTTTAATATTTTTTGACAATACCATATAACGAAGGAACTTAACACACAATGAAAAGCGGCAAGACCACAAAAAACATACTTTCGGAAGAGGTGTTGACTGCCGACACACTTCGTCCATCAGTTGATTTATTTTTTGAAAGAATTACAGTAGAACAGTGGAACTTAATAACACTGGGTTCTCCTGATGACGCGACTAAAATGCTGTTAGCAGATCTTATTTTAGATCTGATAAGTTCTGTGATTACAGCCATATCAACAGCAATCCAAGAAGATCCAAATTCAAGGGAGAGTCTCATGTCAGGATTGGATGAAAGGCTTCGAAAGAGCTTATCTGAAGCATTGCACATACCCCATCATGCTGATGATGTTTCTATAGGATGCGTAACGGACATGATCAAAGAAGAGGTTGAAGAAGGGCTGGACGCAATCTTCTCTGGTTCTCCTCAAAAAACCACCACCTCATGTTCACTTAATTCTATGATTCTTATTGTCAGCAATGTGATGAAGAAGTTTGCAAAAAGGGTCAAAAAGTTCCTCAAACTCCGAAAGGTTAAACAGAGGAAGGAGTCTCCAGTTGACACTGCAGATGCAGAAAATGCATTTGGTGATGGTGGTCCTCAGTCATCTCTCGTCAAAGAGTTAAAAGAAATGGTCACTCCTATTTTAGACATAGTTCCAGAAAGGGATTACGAAGGGGTCTTCACAGAGACCGCTACCGAGATCCAGGCCCTGTCAGAAGACATTGCCACCATACTTAGTGAAAACAAGGAAAAGAAGAATCCTTTAAAACTTTTTCAACAAAAGATCACACATTTCTTTGCCAAGTGTTTTCTGAACGCTTGGATCCGTCGCTTGATCAGCCAGCTGAGGAAACAACACCCCAGGCTGAGGAGAGGCAAAAGCAGCAAATCAGTGAGGTCGCTGGTAGTTGCCGTGACATCACTGCTTGATAATGACACCTCATTGGTTGATGGGTTCCAGGAGTTGACCTCCAGCCATGAGTCTGTTTTCCACCAAAGTACCAGTGAGTTATTGTACAGCCACTTGTTGGCAGAGACTGGCAGTAAAGACACTGAGTGGAATGAAAGATTATATGCTGACATCCAGAAGAAGGCCTGGAAAATGCAGGGGCTGGTAAACGGGTTCCTGAAAGATCTGGTTTTCAGGTTCACGGAAAAGGTGAAAATCCTTTCACCAATCCTGGGAGTCGCAGTAGAAGGTCCAGCGGTTGATAATGGCCGCAGGGTAGCAGTAGAAGACCTGTCAGAAGCATCAGAACTTGAGGAGGAACTTGAAGATACACCATCTCCTCACTCTGACATTGAACAAGCTGAAGAATTGGACACATTTGTATGCGAGGAGGAACCAAGAGAAGAAGCTCCAGTTTCGCTTGAAAAACATCGAGACAGCTATGCACCCCCTTCGGTAATTGGAGTGGAACCACAGCAAATTCAGGAAATGGAGTCAATGAGAGCATTTGTCCAGTTTTTAATAGAAAAGATTATTAATCACATTTACGATGAAGCAAACATTGTACCTCAGTACAACGATGAAGTCCTCAGTGCTCTCCTTGCACACATCTGGCCCCGAGTCTGGGATAGTGATGCAAATCTAAGTCTGACAGAGAAATCGTTTAAGAAGATGGACAAAATGATCCACAAAGCCTTCTGTAAAAAGCTGGGCAATCCGAACGAGGTCCTGTTCATGCTAAAGTACTCGGAGGAGTCAATCATTGAAGAACATACAGTCCGTATTGCCAAAGAACTCTTGAGACCATCCAAAAAACTAAACATCTTCCAGAGACTCTGCTGTTTCCTGGGCTGAGTTCTGTGGCGCTCCTCATGTTGTATCTGTTCTCAAATTATATTTGTTCAGCTCATTGCACAAGCCAGTCAAAATTAAAACACTCTAAAGGAGCATTCATTAAACACTACATAAGAGAAATGGAAAATACAGTGTTCAGGAAATGTGTCTCCAGAAACAAAGGTTTTTTTTTTAGTGCTTGTTTTTTTTGTTAATACTCAAAACAAAGTTCACATAGCTGTAGTTATAGTGTGCACTAAAGGCCAAACGACACAACCTAAATGTAAACAAATGCACGTTTTAGTCCACTGTAAATGTATCTTCAAAATTAAAAGCACTTGAATCAACAACTGGACCATCACCAGATGTGCTGACTGTGGGAATATACTGTATATACCGGGAAGGATTCTACAGTCAGAGAAGGCCCATGAGCTAAAGTGTGTTTATAAAATGGAACAGATTTGGAGCAGAATTGCAGTAGATTTGTTCAGTTAAGATTTATTCAATATGAAAGTTTTTTTTTTTTTTTAAACTTTTTAACTTTTACTTTTTAAAACATGGTTCAACATAGTTTATGAATTGTTAAAATGGTTTAGTTTCTTGTGGTTGAAAGGGTCTGGTGAAAAGTCGACATTTTTTTTGATCAAATGTCGAAGTGATCATCTTAACAATTGCTGAGATTAATAATAATAAAGTGTTGAATATTGATCTTTTCTGTTACCCACTCTAAGTTATTGTGATACACACACACACACACACACACACACACATATAATTTGTTATTTTAGAGGAGTGTGTCAAGCGGTAGCCCTTCACACGACGCGGTACCCATGACGTAGCTCTTGGTTTCAAAAAGGTTGGTGACCCCTGCTGTACAGGGTCTCCCACAAGCCCTTAAACTCCTTCACCTGTATATATTTTTCTGAGGCGCCTTTGCTAATTCAGAAATCCAAGTCCACCACGTGTCTTTTAGATCCCATCCCAAGCACACCTGATGAAGGATGTTTTACCAGTGATAGGCAGTTCTATCCTGGACCAGATCAATTGTTCTTTAGTGACAGGTTATGCACCCCGGTCCTACAAGGTGGCAGTGATTAAGCCATTGCTTAAAAAACCATCACTGGATCCTGACGTATTAGGAAATCATAGGCCGATATCCAACCTTCCTTTTATCTCTAAAATTCTTGAGAAGGTGGTGGTGACTCAGTTACTGAAGCACCTGCAGAGAAACAGCCTGTTTGAGATGTTTCAGTCAGGCTTTAGAGCTCATCACAGCACAGAAACAGCATTTATTAAAGTTATTAATGATCTTCTTATAGCTTCAGATCATGGACTGGTCTCTATGCTGATCTGCTGGACCTCAGTGCTGCTTTTGATACAGTTGATCACAGCATCCTGTTACAGAGACTGCAACATGTGATTGGGGTTAAAGGGACAACACTAGACTGGTTTAGATCGTATTTTTCAGATAGATATCAGTTTGCTCATGTCCACTGCGTTCCCTCTTCAGACAGTAGGGTTAGCCATGGAGTTCCACAAGGTTCTGTACTTGGACCAATCCCTTTCACCTTGTACATGCTTCCCTTAGGAAACACTATTCGGCAGCATGGGATACATTTTCATTGTTATGCTGATGACAGTCAGCTATATTTATCCATGATGCCAGAGGAGGCAGAGCAGTTAGTGAAGCTTCAGACCTGTTTTAAAGGCAAGGGCTATATTTCCAAACTCTGTCCCCAGCAAGTTCAGAACTGAAGAAACCTTCCTGATAGAAGGTGAAACGTCTTCAAAGAGAAGAAAAACAATCCAGTTGACAAAGAAAACTACCTTGGATTTTAACCGTGAACAGAGACTACCTCTCTAGTGTTAAATATGCTAGTGTTGGTGGATGAGGGTTCTACAGAAACAGCAGAGAGGTGTGTAAGATTACATCCTGGTCTGGACCCTGGTTTGTCAGGTCACTTTGGGTCTAATAATAATAGGGATCCTCCTGAGCATCGACTGAGATGACGCAAGGTGTGAACAGGTCAGATTAGTATGCATGTTGAGAAATGATCTAGGCCTAAGATCAAATACATTTATTAACGTTGAATATATAGGTTTTGGTCCTTTGATGTTGCTTAAATGTAAATTGATCAATGTAAACCGTCTTTCAACCTACTTAAGCATTTTGTAATGTATTTGAGTAAAATTTTAATATTTTTTGACAATACCATATAGCGAAGGAACTTAACACACAATGAAAAGCGGCAAGACCACAAAAAACATACTTTCGGAAGAGGTGTTGACTGCCGACACGCTTCGTCCATCAGTTGATTTATTTTTTGAAAGAATTACAGTAGAACAGTGGAACTTAATAACACTGGGTTCTCCTGATGACGCGACTAAAATGCTGTTAGCAGATCTTATTTTAGATCTGATAAGTTCTGTGATTACAGCCATATCAACAGCAATCCAAGAGGATCCAAATTCAAGGGAGAGTCTCATGTCAGGATTGGATGAAAGGCTTCGAAAGAGCTTATCTGAAGCATTGCACATACCCCATCATGCTGATGATGTTTCTATAAGATGCGTAACGAACATGATCAAGGAAGAGGTTGAAGAAGGGCTGGACGCAATCTTCTCTGGTTCTCCTCAAAAAACCACCACCTCATGTTCACTTAATTCTATGATTCTTATTGTCAGCAATGTGATGAAGAAGTTTGCAAAAAGGGTCAAAAAGTTCCTCAAACTCCGAAAGGTTAAACAGAGGAAGGAGTCTCCAGTTGACACTGCAGATGCAGAAAATGCATTTGGTGATGGTGGTCCTCAGTCATCTCTCGTCAAAGAGTTAAAAGAAATGGTCACTCCTATTTTAGACATAGTTCCAGAAAGGGATTACGAAGGGGTCTTCACAGAGACCGCTACCGAGATCCAGGCCCTGTCAGAAGACATTGCCACCATACTTAGTGAAAACAAGGAAAAGAAGAATCCTTTAAAACTTTTTCAACAAAAGATCACACATTTCTTTGCCAAGTGTTTTCTGAACGCTTGGATCCGTCGCTTGATCAGCCAGCTGAGGAAACAACACCCCAGGCTGAGGAGAGGCAAAAGCAGCGAATCAGTGAGGTCACTGGTAGTTGCCGTGACATCACTGCTTGATAATGACACCTCATTGGTTGATGGGTTCCAGGAGTTGACCTCCAGCCATGAGTCTGTTTTCCACCAAAGTACCAGTGAGTTATTGTACAGCCACTTGTTGGCAGAGACTGGCAGTAAAGACACTGAGTGGAATGAAAGATTATATGCTGACATCCAGAAGAAGGCCTGGAAAATGCAGGGGCTGGTAAACGGGTTCCTGAAAGATCTGGTTTTCAGGTTCACGGAAAAGGTGAAAATCCTTTCACCAATCCTGGGAGTCGCAGTAGAAGGTCCAGCGGTTGATAATGGCCGCAGGGTAGCAGTAGAAGACCTGTCAGAAGCATCAGAACTTGAGGAGGAACTTGAAGATACACCATCTCCTCACTCTGACATTGAACAAGCTGAAGAATTGGACACATTTGTATGCGAGGAGGAACCAAGAGAAGAAGCTCCAGTTTCGCTTGAAAAACATCGAGACAGCTATGCACCCCCTTCGGTAATTGGAGTGGAACCACAGCAAATTCAGGAAATGGAGTCAATGAGAGCATTTGTCCAGTTTTTAATAGAAAAGATTATTAATCACATTTACGATGAAGCAAACATTGTACCTCAGTACAACGATGAAGTCCTCAGTGCTCTCCTTGCACACATCTGGCCCCGAGTCTGGGATAGTGATGCAAATCTAAGTCTGACAGAGAAATCGTTTAAGAAGATGGACAAAATGATCCACAAAGCCTTCTGTAAAAAGCTGGGCAATCCGAACGAGGTCCTGTTCATGCTAAAGTACTCGGAGGAGTCAATCATTGAAGAACATACAGTCCGTATTGCCAAAGAACTCTTGAGACCATCCAAAAAACTAAACATCTTCCAGAGACTCTGCTGTTTCCTGGGCTGAGTTCTGTGGCGCTCCTCATGTTGTATCTGTTCTCAAATTATATTTGTTCAGCTCATTGCACAAGCCAGTCAAAATTAAAACACTCTAAAGGAGCATTCATTAAACACTACATAAGAGAAATGGAAAATACAGTGTTCAGGAAATGTGTCTCCAGAAACAAAGGTTTTTTTTTTAGTGCTTGTTTTTTTTGTTAATACTCAAAACAAAGTTCACATAGCTGTAGTTATAGTGTGCACTAAAGGCCAAACGACACAACCTAAATGTAAACAAATGCACGTTTTAGTCCACTGTAAATGTATCTTCAAAATTAAAAGCACTTGAATCAACAACTGGACCATCACCAGATGTGCTGACTGTGGGAATATACTGTATATACCGGGAAGGATTCTACAGTCAGAGAAGGCCCATGAGCTAAAGTGTGTTTATAAAATGGAACAGATTTGGAGCAGAATTGCAGTAGATTTGTTCAGTTAAGATTTATTCAATATGAAAGTTTTTTTTTTTTTTAAACTTTTTAACTTTTACTTTTTAAAACATGGTTCAACATAGTTTATGAATTGTTAAAATGGTTTAGTTTCTTGTGGTTGAAAGGGTCTGGTGAAAAGTCGACATTTTTTTTGATCAAATGTCGAAGTGATCATCTTAACAATTGCTGAGATTAATAATAATAAAGTGTTGAATATTGATCTTTTCTGTTACCCACTCTAAGTTATTGTGATACACACACACACACACACACACATATAATTTGTTATTTTAGAGGAGTGTGTCAAGCGGTAGCCCTTCACACGACGCGGTACCCATGACGTAGCTCTTGGTTTCAAAAAGGTTGGTGACCCCTGCTGTACAGGGTCTCCCACAAGCCCTTAAACTCCTTCACCTGTATATATTTTTCTGAGGCGCCTTTGCTAATTCAGAAATCCAAGTCCACCACGTGTCTTTTAGATCCCATCCCAAGCACACCTGATGAAGGATGTTTTACCAGTGATAGGCAGTTCTATCCTGGACCAGATCAATTGTTCTTTAGTGACAGGTTATGCACCCCGGTCCTACAAGGTGGCAGTGATTAAGCCATTGCTTAAAAAAACATCACTGGATCCTGACGTATTAGGAAATCATAGGCCGATATCCAACCTTCCTTTTATCTCTAAAATTCTTGAGAAGGTGGTGGTGACTCAGTTACTGAAGCACCTGCAGAGAAACAGCCTGTTTGAGATGTTTCAGTCAGGCTTTAGAGCTCATCACAGCACAGAAACAGCATTTATTAAAGTTATTAATGATCTTCTTATAGCTTCAGATCATGGACTGGTCTCTATGCTGATCTGCTGGACCTCAGTGCTGCTTTTGATACAGTTGATCACAGCATCCTGTTACAGAGACTGCAACATGTGATTGGGGTTAAAGGGACAACACTAGACTGGTTTAGATCGTATTTTTCAGATAGATATCAGTTTGCTCATGTCCACTGCGTTCCCTCTTCAGACAGTAGGGTTAGCCATGGAGTTCCACAAGGTTCTGTACTTGGACCAATCCCTTTCACCTTGTACATGCTTCCCTTAGGAAACACTATTCGGCAGCATGGGATACATTTTCATTGTTATGCTGATGACAGTCAGCTATATTTATCCATGATGCCAGAGGAGGCAGAGCAGTTAGTGAAGCTTCAGACCTGTTTTAAAGGCAAGGGCTATATTTCCAAACTCTGTCCCCAGCAAGTTCAGAACTGAAGAAACCTTCCTGATAGAAGGTGAAACGTCTTCAAAGAGAAGAAAAACAATCCAGTTGACAAAGAAAACTACCTTGGATTTTAACCGTGAACAGAGACTACCTCTCTAGTGTTAAATATGCTAGTGTTGGTGGATGAGGGTTCTACAGAAACAGCAGAGAGGTGTGTAAGATTACATCCTGGTCTGGACCCTGGTTTGTCAGGTCACTTTGGGTCTAATAATAATAGGGATCCTCCTGAGCATCGACTGAGATGACGCAAGGTGTGAACAGGTCAGATTAGTATGCATGTTGAGAAATGATCTAGGCCTAAGATCAAATACATTTATTAACGTTGAATATATAGGTTTTGGTCCTTTGATGTTGCTTAAATGTAAATTGATCAATGTAAACCGTCTTTCAACCTACTTCAGCATTTTGTAATGTATTTGAGTAAAATTTTAATATTTTTTGACAATACCATATAGCGAAGGAACTTAACACACAATGAAAAGCGGCAAGACCACAAAAAACATACTTTCGGAAGAGGTGTTGACTGCCGACACGCTTCGTCCATCAGTTGATTTATTTTTTGAAAGAATTACAGTAGAACAGTGGAACTTAATAACACTGGGTTCTCCTGATGACGCGACTAAAATGCTGTTAGCAGATCTTATTTTAGATCTGATAAGTTCTGTGATTACAGCCATATCAACAGCAATCCAAGAGGATCCAAATTCAAGGGAGAGTCTCATGTCAGGATTGGATGAAAGGCTTCGAAAGAGCTTATCTGAAGCATTGCACATACCCCATCATGCTGATGATGTTTCTATAAGATGCGTAACGAACATGATCAAGGAAGAGGTTGAAGAAGGGCTGGACGCAATCTTCTCTGGTTCTCCTCAAAAAACCACCACCTCATGTTCACTTAATTCTATGATTCTTATTGTCAGCAATGTGATGAAGAAGTTTGCAAAAAGGGTCAAAAAGTTCCTCAAACTCCGAAAGGTTAAACAGAGGAAGGAGTCTCCAGTTGACACTGCAGATGCAGAAAATGCATTTGGTGATGGTGGTCCTCAGTCATCTCTCGTCAAAGAGTTAAAAGAAATGGTCACTCCTATTTTAGACATAGTTCCAGAAAGGGATTACGAAGGGGTCTTCACAGAGACCGCTACCGAGATCCAGGCCCTGTCAGAAGACATTGCCACCATACTTAGTGAAAACAAGGAAAAGAAGAATCCTTTAAAACTTTTTCAACAAAAGATCACACATTTCTTTGCCAAGTGTTTTCTGAACGCTTGGATCCGTCGCTTGATCAGCCAGCTGAGGAAACAACACCCCAGGCTGAGGAGAGGCAAAAGCAGCGAATCAGTGAGGTCGCTGGTAGTTGCCGTGACATCACTGCTTGATAATGACACCTCATTGGTTGATGGGTTCCAGGAGTTGACCTCCAGCCATGAGTCTGTTTTCCACCAAAGTACCAGTGAGTTATTGTACAGCCACTTGTTGGCAGAGACTGGCAGTAAAGACACTGAGTGGAATGAAAGATTATATGCTGACATCCAGAAGAAGGCCTGGAAAATGCAGGGGCTGGTAAACGGGTTCCTGAAAGATCTGGTTTTCAGGTTCACGGAAAAGGTGAAAATCCTTTCACCAATCCTGGGAGTCGCAGTAGAAGGTCCAGCGGTTGATAATGGCCGCAGGGTAGCAGTAGAAGACCTGTCAGAAGCATCAGAACTTGAGGAGGAACTTGAAGATACACCATCTCCTCACTCTGACATTGAACAAGCTGAAGAATTGGACACATTTGTATGCGAGGAGGAACCAAGAGAAGAAGCTCCAGTTTCGCTTGAAAAACATCGAGACAGCTATGCACCCCCTTCGGTAATTGGAGTGGAACCACAGCAAATTCAGGAAATGGAGTCAATGAGAGCATTTGTCCAGTTTTTAATAGAAAAGATTATTAATCACATTTACGATGAAGCAAACATTGTACCTCAGTACAACGATGAAGTCCTCAGTGCTCTCCTTGCACACATCTGGCCCCGAGTCTGGGATAGTGATGCAAATCTAAGTCTGACAGAGAAATCGTTTAAGAAGATGGACAAAATGATCCACAAAGCCTTCTGTAAAAAGCTGGGCAATCCGAACGAGGTCCTGTTCATGCTAAAGTACTCGGAGGAGTCAATCATTGAAGAACATACAGTCCGTATTGCCAAAGAACTCTTGAGACCATCCAAAAAACTAAACATCTTCCAGAGACTCTGCTGTTTCCTGGGCTGAGTTCTGTGGCGCTCCTCATGTTGTATCTGTTCTCAAATTATATTTGTTCAGCTCATTGCACAAGCCAGTCAAAATTAAAACACTCTAAAGGAGCATTCATTAAACACTACATAAGAGAAATGGAAAATACAGTGTTCAGGAAATGTGTCTCCAGAAACAAAGGTTTTTTTTTTAGTGCTTGTTTTTTTTGTTAATACTCAAAACAAAGTTCACATAGCTGTAGTTATAGTGTGCACTAAAGGCCAAACGACACAACCTAAATGTAAACAAATGCACGTTTTAGTCCACTGTAAATGTATCTTCAAAATTAAAAGCACTTGAATCAACAACTGGACCATCACCAGATGTGCTGACTGTGGGAATATACTGTATATACCGGGAAGGATTCTACAGTCAGAGAAGGCCCATGAGCTAAAGTGTGTTTATAAAATGGAACAGATTTGGAGCAGAATTGCAGTAGATTTGTTCAGTTAAGATTTATTCAATATGAAAGTTTTTTTTTTTTAAACTTTTTAACTTTTACTTTTTAAAACATGGTTCAACATAGTTTATGAATTGTTAAAATGGTTTAGTTTCTTGTGGTTGAAAGGGTCTGGTGAAAAGTCGACATTTTTTTTGATCAAATGTCGAAGTGATCATCTTAACAATTGCTGAGATTAATAATAATAAAGTGTTGAATATTGATCTTTTCTGTTACCCACTCTAAGTTATTGTGATACACACACACACACACACACACACACACATATAATTTGTTATTTTAGAGGAGTGTGTCAAGCGGTAGCCCTTCACACGACGCGGTACCCATGACGTAGCTCTTGGTTTCAAAAAGGTTGGTGACCCCTGCTGTACAGGGTCTCCCACAAGCCCTTAAACTCCTTCACCTGTATATATTTTTCTGAGGCGCCTTTGCTAATTCAGAAATCCAAGTCCACCACGTGTCTTTTAGATCCCATCCCAAGCACACCTGATGAAGGATGTTTTACCAGTGATAGGCAGTTCTATCCTGGACCAGATCAATTGTTCTTTAGTGACAGGTTATGCACCCCGGTCCTACAAGGTGGCAGTGATTAAGCCATTGCTTAAAAAAACATCACTGGATCCTGACGTATTAGGAAATCATAGGCCGATATCCAACCTTCCTTTTATCTCTAAAATTCTTGAGAAGGTGGTGGTGACTCAGTTACTGAAGCACCTGCAGAGAAACAGCCTGTTTGAGATGTTTCAGTCAGGCTTTAGAGCTCATCACAGCACAGAAACAGCACTTATTAAAGTTATTAATGATCTTCTTATAGCTTCAGATCATGGACTGGTCTCTATGCTGATCTGCTGGACCTCAGTGCTGCTTTTGATACAGTTGATCACAGCATCCTGTTACAGAGACTGCAACATGTGATTGGGGTTAAAGGGACAACACTAGACTGGTTTAGATCGTATTTTTCAGATAGATATCAGTTTGCTCATGTCCACTGCGTTCCCTCTTCAGACAGTAGGGTTAGCCATGGAGTTCCACAAGGTTCTGTACTTGGACCAATCCCTTTCACCTTGTACATGCTTCCCTTAGGAAACACTATTCGGCAGCATGGGATACATTTTCATTGTTATGCTGATGACAGTCAGCTATATTTATCCATGATGCCAGAGGAGGCAGAGCAGTTAGTGAAGCTTCAGACCTGTTTTAAAGGCAAGGGCTATATTTCCAAACTCTGTCCCCAGCAAGTTTAGAAGGTGAAACGTCTTCAAAGAGAAGAAAAACAATCCAGTTGACAAAGAAAACTACCTTGGATTTTAACCGTGAACAGAGACTACCTCTCTAGTGTTAAATATGCTAGTGTTGGTGGATGAGGGTTCTACAGAAACAGCAGAGAGGTGTGTAAGATTACATCCTGGTCTGGACCCTGGTTTGTCAGGTCACTTTGGGTCTAATAACAATAGGGATCCTCCTGAGCATCGACTGAGATGACGCAAGGTGTGAACAGGACAGATTAGTATGCATGTTGAGAAATGATCTAGGCCTAAGATCAAATACATTTATTAACGTTGAATATATAGGTTTTGGTCCTTTGGTGTTGCTTAAATGTAAATTGATCAATGTAAACCGTCTTTCAACCTACTTCAGCATTTTGTAATGTATTTGAGTAAAATTTTAATATTTTTTGACAATACCATATAGCGAAGGAACTTAACACACAATGAAAAGCGGCAAGACCACAAAAAACATACTTTCGGAAGAGGTGTTGACTGCCGACACGCTTCGTCCATCAGTTGATTTATTTTTTGAAAGAATTACAGTAGAACAGTGGAACTTAATAACACTGGGTTCTCCTGATGACGCGACTAAAATGCTGTTAGCAGATCTTATTTTAGATCTGATAAGTTCTGTGATTACAGCCATATCAACAGCAATCCAAGAGGATCCAAATTCAAGGGAGAGTCTCATGTCAGGATTGGATGAAAGGCTTCGAAAGAGCTTATCTGAAGCATTGCACATACCCCATCATGCTGATGATGTTTCTATAAGATGCGTAACGAACATGATCAAGGAAGAGGTTGAAGAAGGGCTGGACGCAATCTTCTCTGGTTCTCCTCAAAAAACCACCACCTCATGTTCACTTAATTCTATGATTCTTATTGTCAGCAATGTGATGAAGAAGTTTGCAAAAAGGGTCAAAAAGTTCCTCAAACTCCGAAAGGTTAAACAGAGGAAGGAGTCTCCAGTTGACACTGCAGATGCAGAAAATGCATTTGGTGATGGTGGTCCTCAGTCATCTCTCGTCAAAGAGTTAAAAGAAATGGTCACTCCTATTTTAGACATAGTTCCAGAAAGGGATTACGAAGGGGTCTTCACAGAGACCGCTACCGAGATCCAGGCCCTGTCAGAAGACATTGCCACCATACTTAGTGAAAACAAGGAAAAGAAGAATCCTTTAAAACTTTTTCAACAAAAGATCACACATTTCTTTGCCAAGTGTTTTCTGAACGCTTGGATCCGTCGCTTGATCAGCCAGCTGAGGAAACAACACCCCAGGCTGAGGAGAGGCAAAAGCAGCGAATCAGTGAGGTCACTGGTAGTTGCCGTGACATCACTGCTTGATAATGACACCTCATTGGTTGATGGGTTCCAGGAGTTGACCTCCAGCCATGAGTCTGTTTTCCACCAAAGTACCAGTGAGTTATTGTACAGCCACTTGTTGGCAGAGACTGGCAGTAAAGACACTGAGTGGAATGAAAGATTATATGCTGACATCCAGAAGAAGGCCTGGAAAATTCAGGGGCTGGTAAACGGGTTCCTGAAAGATCTGGTTTTCAGGTTCACGGAAAAGGTGAAAATCCTTTCACCAATCCTGGGAGTCGCAGTAGAAGGTCCAGCGGTTGATAATGGCCGCAGGGTAGCAGTAGAAGACCTGTCAGAAGCATCAGAACTTGAGGAGGAACTTGAAGATACACCATCTCCTCACTCTGACATTGAACAAGCTGAAGAATTGGACACATTTGTATGCGAGGAGGAACCAAGAGAAGAAGCTCCAGTTTCGCTTGAAAAACATCGAGACAGCTATGCACCCCCTTCGGTAATTGGAGTGGAACCACAGCAAATTCAGGAAATGGAGTCAATGAGAGCATTTGTCCAGTTTTTAATAGAAAAGATTATTAATCACATTTACGATGAAGCAAACATTGTACCTCAGTACAACGATGAAGTCCTCAGTGCTCTCCTTGCACACATCTGGCCCCGAGTCTGGGATAGTGATGCAAATCTAAGTCTGACAGAGAAATCATTTAAGAAGATGGACAAAATGATCCACAAAGCCTTCTGTAAAAAGCTGGGCAATCCGAACGAGGTCCTGTTCATGCTAAAGTACTCGGAGGAGTCAATCATTGAAGAACATACAGTCCGTATTGCCAAAGAACTCTTGAGACCATCCAAAAAACTAAACATCTTCCAGAGACTCTGCTGTTTCCTGGGCTGAGTTCTGTGGCGCTCCTCATGTTGTATCTGTTCTCAAATTATATTTGTTCAGCTCATTGCACAAGCCAGTCAAAATTAAAACACTCTAAAGGAGCATTCATTAAACACTACATAAGAGAAATGGAAAATACAGTGTTCAGGAAATGTGTCTCCAGAAACAAAGGTTTTTTTTTTAGTGCTTGTTTTTTTTGTTAATACTCAAAACAAAGTTCACATAGCTGTAGTTATAGTGTGCACTAAAGGCCAAACGACACAACCTAAATGTAAACAAATGCACGTTTTAGTCCACTGTAAATGTATCTTCAAAATTAAAAGCACTTGAATCAACAACTGGACCATCACCAGATGTGCTGACTGTGGGAATATACTGTATATACCGGGAAGGATTCTACAGTCAGAGAAGGCCCATGAGCTAAAGTGTGTTTATAAAATGGAACAGATTTGGAGCAGAATTGCAGTAGATTTGTTCAGTTAAGATTTATTCAATATGAAAGTTTTTTTTAAAAAACTTTTTAACTTTTACTTTTTAAAACATGGTTCAACATAGTTTATGAATTGTTAAAATGGTTTAGTTTCTTGTGGTTGAAAGGGTCTGGTGAAAAGTCGACATTTTTTTGATCAAATGTCGAAGTGATCATCTTAACAATTGCTGAGATTAATAATAATAAAGTGTTGAATATTGATCTTTTCTGTTACCCCACTCTAAGTTATTGTGATACACACACACACACACACACACACATATAATTTGTTATTTTAGAGGAGTGTGTCAAGCGGTAGCCCTTCACACGACGCGGTACCCATGACGTAGCTCTTGGTTTCAAAAAGGTTGGTGACCCCTGCTGTACAGGGTCTCCCACAAGCCCTTAAACTCCTTCACCTGTATATATTTTTCTGAGGCGCCTTTGCTAATTCAGAAATCCAAGTCCACCACGTGTCTTTTAGATCCCATCCCAAGCACACCTGATGAAGGATGTTTTACCAGTGATAGGCAGTTCTATCCTGGACCAGATCAATTGTTCTTTAGTGACAGGTTATGCACCCCGGTCCTACAAGGTGGCAGTGATTAAGCCATTGCTTAAAAAAACATCACTGGATCCTGACGTATTAGGAAATCATAGGCCGATATCCAACCTTCCTTTTATCTCTAAAATTCTTGAGAAGGTGGTGGTGACTCAGTTACTGAAGCACCTGCAGAGAAACAGCCTGTTTGAGATGTTTCAGTCAGGCTTTAGAGCTCATCACAGCACAGAAACAGCACTTATTAAAGTTATTAATGATCTTCTTATAGCTTCAGATCATGGACTGGTCTCTATGCTGATCTGCTGGACCTCAGTGCTGCTTTTGATACAGTTGATCACAGCATCCTGTTACAGAGACTGCAACATGTGATTGGGGTTAAAGGGACAACACTAGACTGGTTTAGATCGTATTTTTCAGATAGATATCAGTTTGCTCATGTCCACTGCGTTCCCTCTTCAGACAGTAGGGTTAGCCATGGAGTTCCACAAGGTTCTGTACTTGGACCAATCCCTTTCACCTTGTACATGCTTCCCTTAGGAAACACTATTCGGCAGCATGGGATACATTTTCATTGTTATGCTGATGACAGTCAGCTATATTTATCCATGATGCCAGAGGAGGCAGAGCAGTTAGTGAAGCTTCAGACCTGTTTTAAAGGCAAGGGCTATATTTCCAAACTCTGTCCCCAGCAAGTTTAGAAGGTGAAACGTCTTCAAAGAGAAGAAAAACAATCCAGTTGACAAAGAAAACTACCTTGGATTTTAACCGTGAACAGAGACTACCTCTCTAGTGTTAAATATGCTAGTGTTGGTGGATGAGGGTTCTACAGAAACAGCAGAGAGGTGTGTAAGATTACATCAATCAATCAATCAATCAATCAATCTTTATTTATATAGCGTCTTATACAATCAAAATTGTTTCAAGGCGCTTTCCAGAATCCCAGAGCCTGACCCCAGACAAGCAACAGTGGCAAGGAAAAACTCCCCTTTAACAGGAAGAAACCTTGAGCAGGACCAGGCTCATGTAGGGGGACCCTCCTGCTGATGGCCGGCTGGGTAAAGAGAGAGGAGAGGTGGGAGGACAGGTAGAGGATAGGATAGGTAGGAGAGGAGAGGGGTAGAGGAGAGGAGAGGTAGAGTGAAGGGGAGGTAGAGGAGAGGAGAAATCCAGACATCCTGGTCTGGACCCTGGTTTGTCAGGTCACTTTGGGTCTAATAATAATAGGGATCCTCCTGAGCATCGACTGAGATGATGCAAGGTGTGAACAGGACAGATTAGTATGCATGTTGAGAAATGATCTAGGCCTAAGATCAAATACATTTATTAACGTTGAATATATAGGTTTTGGTCCTTTGATGTTGCTTAAATGTAAATTGATCAATGTAAACCGTCTTTCAACCTACTTCAGCATTTTGTAATGTATTTGAGTAAAATTTTAATATTTTTTGACAATACCATATAGCGAAGGAACTTAACACACAATGAAAAGCGGCAAGACCACAAAAAACATACTTTCGGAAGAGGTGTTGACTGCCGACACACTTCGTCCATCAGTTGATTTATTTTTTGAAAGAATTACAGTAGAACAGTGGAACTTAATAACACTGGGTTCTCCTGATGACGCGACTAAAATGCTGTTAGCAGATCTTATTTTAGATCTGATAAGTTCTGTGATTACAGCCATATCAACAGCAATCCAAGAGGATCCAAATTCAAGGGAGAGTCTCATGTCAGGATTGGATGAAAGGCTTCGAAAGAGCTTATCTGAAGCATTGCACATACCCCATCATGCTGATGATGTTTCTATAAGATGCGTAACGAACATGATCAAGGAAGAGGTTGAAGAAGGGCTGGACGCAATCTTCTCTGGTTCTCCTCAAAAAACCACCACCTCATGTTCACTTAATTCTATGATTCTTATTGTCAGCAATGTGATGAAGAAGTTTGCAAAAAGGGTCAAAAAGTTCCTCAAACTCCGAAAGGTTAAACAGAGGAAGGAGTCTCCAGTTGACACTGCAGATGCAGAAAATGCATTTGGTGATGGTGGTCCTCAGTCATCTCTCGTCAAAGAGTTAAAAGAAATGGTCACTCCTATTTTAGACATAGTTCCAGAAAGGGATTACGAAGGGGTCTTCACAGAGACCGCTACCGAGATCCAGGCCCTGTCAGAAGACATTGCCACCATACTTAGTGAAAACAAGGAAAAGAAGAATCCTTTAAAACTTTTTCAACAAAAGATCACACATTTCTTTGCCAAGTGTTTTCTGAACGCTTGGATCCGTCGCTTGATCAGCCAGCTGAGGAAACAACACCCCAGGCTGAGGAGAGGCAAAAGCAGCGAATCAGTGAGGTCACTGGTAGTTGCCGTGACATCACTGCTTGATAATGACACCTCATTGGTTGATGGGTTCCAGGAGTTGACCTCCAGCCATGAGTCTGTTTTCCACCAAAGTACCAGTGAGTTATTGTACAGCCACTTGTTGGCAGAGACTGGCAGTAAAGACACTGAGTGGAATGAAAGATTATATGCTGACATCCAGAAGAAGGCCTGGAAAATGCAGGGGCTGGTAAACGGGTTCCTGAAAGATCTGGTTTTCAGGTTCACGGAAAAGGTGAAAATCCTTTCACCAATCCTGGGAGTCGCAGTAGAAGGTCCAGCGGTTGATAATGGCCGCAGGGTAGCAGTAGAAGACCTGTCAGAAGCATCAGAACTTGAGGAGGAACTTGAAGATACACCATCTCCTCACTCTGACATTGAACAAGCTGAAGAATTGGACACATTTGTATGCGAGGAGGAACCAAGAGAAGAAGCTCCAGTTTCGCTTGAAAAACATCGAGACAGCTATGCACCCCCTTCGGCAATTGGAGTGGAACCACAGCAAATTCAGGAAATGGAGTCAATGAGAGCATTTGTCCAGTTTTTAATAGAAAAGATTATTAATCACATTTACGATGAAGCAAACATTGTACCTCAGTACAACGATGAAGTCCTCAGTGCTCTCCTTGCACACATCTGGCCCCGAGTCTGGGATAGTGATGCAAATCTAAGTCTGACAGAGAAATCATTTAAGAAGATGGACAAAATGATCCACAAAGCCTTCTGTAAAAAGCTGGGCAATCCGAACGAGGTCCTGTTCATGCTAAAGTACTCGGAGGAGTCAATCATTGAAGAACATACAGTCCGTATTGCCAAAGAACTCTTGAGACCATCCAAAAAACTAAACATCTTCCAGAGACTCTGCTGTTTCCTGGGCTGAGTTCTGTGGCGCTCCTCATGTTGTATCTGTTCTCAAATTATATTTGTTCAGCTCATTGCACAAGCCAGTCAAAATTAAAACACTCTAAAGGAGCATTCATTAAACACTACATAAGAGAAATGGAAAATACAGTGTTCAGGAAATGTGTCTCCAGAAACAAAGGTTTTTTTTTTAGTGCTTGTTTTTTTTGTTAATACTCAAAACAAAGTTCACATAGCTGTAGTTATAGTGTGCACTAAAGGCCAAACGACACAACCTAAATGTAAACAAATGCACGTTTTAGTCCACTGTAAATGTATCTTCAAAATTAAAAGCACTTGAATCAACAACTGGACCATCACCAGATGTGCTGACTGTGGGAATATACTGTATATACCGGGAAGGATTCTACAGTCAGAGAAGGCCCATGAGCTAAAGTGTGTTTATAAAATGGAACAGATTTGGAGCAGAATTGCAGTAGATTTGTTCAGTTAAGATTTATTCAATATGAAAGTTTTTTTTAAAAAACTTTTTAACTTTTACTTTTTAAAACATGGTTCAACATAGTTTATGAATTGTTAAAATGGTTTAGTTTCTTGTGGTTGAAAGGGTCTGGTGAAAAGTCGACATTTTTTTTGATCAAATGTCGAAGTGATCATCTTAACAATTGCTGAGATTAATAATAATAAAGTGTTGAATATTGATCTTTTCTGTTACCCACTCTAAGTTATTGTGATACACACACACACACACACACACACATATAATTTGTTATTTTAGAGGAGTGTGTCAAGCGGTAGCCCTTCACACGACGCGGTACCCATGACGTAGCTCTTGGTTTCAAAAAGGTTGGTGACCCCTGCTGTACAGGGTCTCCCACAAGCCCTTAAACTCCTTCACCTGTATATATTTTTCTGAGGCGCCTTTGCTAATTCAGAAATCCAAGTCCACCACGTGTCTTTTAGATCCCATCCCAAGCACACCTGATGAAGGATGTTTTACCAGTGATAGGCAGTTCTATCCTGGACCAGATCAATTGTTCTTTAGTGACAGGTTATGCACCCCGGTCCTACAAGGTGGCAGTGATTAAGCCATTGCTTAAAAAAACATCACTGGATCCTGACGTATTAGGAAATCATAGGCCGATATCCAACCTTCCTTTTATCTCTAAAATTCTTGAGAAGGTGGTGGTGACTCAGTTACTGAAGCACCTGCAGAGAAACAGCCTGTTTGAGATGTTTCAGTCAGGCTTTAGAGCTCATCACAGCACAGAAACAGCACTTATTAAAGTTATTAATGATCTTCTTATAGCTTCAGATCATGGACTGGTCTCTATGCTGATCTGCTGGACCTCAGTGCTGCTTTTGATACAGTTGATCACAGCATCCTGTTACAGAGACTGCAACATGTGATTGGGGTTAAAGGGACAACACTAGACTGGTTTAGATCGTATTTTTCAGATAGATATCAGTTTGCTCATGTCCACTGCGTTCCCTCTTCAGACAGTAGGGTTAGCCATGGAGTTCCACAAGGTTCTGTACTTGGACCAATCCCTTTCACCTTGTACATGCTTCCCTTAGGAAACACTATTCGGCAGCATGGGATACATTTTCATTGTTATGCTGATGACAGTCAGCTATATTTATCCATGATGCCAGAGGAGGCAGAGCAGTTAGTGAAGCTTCAGACCTGTTTTAAAGGCAAGGGCTATATTTCCAAACTCTGTCCCCAGCAAGTTTAGAAGGTGAAACGTCTTCAAAGAGAAGAAAAACAATCCAGTTGACAAAGAAAACTACCTTGGATTTTAACCGTGAACAGAGACTACCTCTCTAGTGTTAAATATGCTAGTGTTGGTGGATGAGGGTTCTACAGAAACAGCAGAGAGGTGTGTAAGATTACATCCTGGTCTGGACCCTGGTTTGTCAGGTCACTTTGGGTCTAATAATAATAGGGATCCTCCTGAGCATCGACTGAGATGACGCAAGGTGTGAACAGGACAGATTAGTATGCATGTTGAGAAATGATCTAGGCCTAAGATCAAATACATTTATTAACGTTGAATATATAGGTTTTGGTCCTTTGATGTTGCTTAAATGTAAATTGATCAATGTAAACCGTCTTTCAACCTACTTCAGCATTTTGTAATGTATTTGAGTAAAATTTTAATATTTTTTGACAATACCATATAGCGAAGGAACTTAACACACAATGAAAAGCGGCAAGACCACAAAAAACATACTTTCGGAAGAGGTGTTGACTGCCGACACGCTTCGTCCATCAGTTGATTTATTTTTTGAAAGAATTACAGTAGAACAGTGGAACTTAATAACACTGGGTTCTCCTGATGACGCGACTAAAATGCTGTTAGCAGATCTTATTTTAGATCTGATAAGTTCTGTGATTACAGCCATATCAACAGCAATCCAAGAGGATCCAAATTCAAGGGAGAGTCTCATGTCAGGATTGGATGAAAGGCTTCGAAAGAGCTTATCTGAAGCATTGCACATACCCCATCATGCTGATGATGTTTCTATAAGATGCGTAACGAACATGATCAAGGAAGAGGTTGAAGAAGGGCTGGACGCAATCTTCTCTGGTTCTCCTCAAAAAACCACCACCTCATGTTCACTTAATTCTATGATTCTTATTGTCAGCAATGTGATGAAGAAGTTTGCAAAAAGGGTCAAAAAGTTCCTCAAACTCCGAAAGGTTAAACAGAGGAAGGAGTCTCCAGTTGACACTGCAGATGCAGAAAATGCATTTGGTGATGGTGGTCCTCAGTCATCTCTCGTCAAAGAGTTAAAAGAAATGGTCACTCCTATTTTAGACATAGTTCCAGAAAGGGATTACGAAGGGGTCTTCACAGAGACCGCTACCGAGATCCAGGCCCTGTCAGAAGACATTGCCACCATACTTAGTGAAAACAAGGAAAAGAAGAATCCTTTAAAACTTTTTCAACAAAAGATCACACATTTCTTTGCCAAGTGTTTTCTGAACGCTTGGATCCGTCGCTTGATCAGCCAGCTGAGGAAACAACACCCCAGGCTGAGGAGAGGCAAAAGCAGCGAATCAGTGAGGTCACTGGTAGTTGCCGTGACATCACTGCTTGATAATGACACCTCATTGGTTGATGGGTTCCAGGAGTTGACCTCCAGCCATGAGTCTGTTTTCCACCAAAGTACCAGTGAGTTATTGTACAGCCACTTGTTGGCAGAGACTGGCAGTAAAGACACTGAGTGGAATGAAAGATTATATGCTGACATCCAGAAGAAGGCCTGGAAAATGCAGGGGCTGGTAAACGGGTTCCTGAAAGATCTGGTTTTCAGGTTCACGGAAAAGGTGAAAATCCTTTCACCAATCCTGGGAGTCGCAGTAGAAGGTCCAGCGGTTGATAATGGCCGCAGGGTAGCAGTAGAAGACCTGTCAGAAGCATCAGAACTTGAGGAGGAACTTGAAGATACACCATCTCCTCACTCTGACATTGAACAAGCTGAAGAATTGGACACATTTGTATGCGAGGAGGAACCAAGAGAAGAAGCTCCAGTTTCGCTTGAAAAACATCGAGACAGCTATGCACCCCCTTCGGCAATTGGAGTGGAACCACAGCAAATTCAGGAAATGGAGTCAATGAGAGCATTTGTCCAGTTTTTAATAGAAAAGATTATTAATCACATTTACGATGAAGCAAACATTGTACCTCAGTACAACGATGAAGTCCTCAGTGCTCTCCTTGCACACATCTGGCCCCGAGTCTGGGATAGTGATGCAAATCTAAGTCTGACAGAGAAATCATTTAAGAAGATGGACAAAATGATCCACAAAGCCTTCTGTAAAAAGCTGGGCAATCCGAACGAGGTCCTGTTCATGCTAAAGTACTCGGAGGAGTCAATCATTGAAGAACATACAGTCCGTATTGCCAAAGAACTCTTGAGACCATCCAAAAAACTAAACATCTTCCAGAGACTCTGCTGTTTCCTGGGCTGAGTTCTGTGGCGCTCCTCATGTTGTATCTGTTCTCAAATTATATTTGTTCAGCTCATTGCACAAGCCAGTCAAAATTAAAACACTCTAAAGGAGCATTCATTAAACACTACATAAGAGAAATGGAAAATACAGTGTTCAGGAAATGTGTCTCCAGAAACAAAGGTTTTTTTTTTAGTGCTTGTTTTTTTTGTTAATACTCAAAACAAAGTTCACATAGCTGTAGTTATAGTGTGCACTAAAGGCCAAACGACACAACCTAAATGTAAACAAATGCACGTTTTAGTCCACTGTAAATGTATCTTCAAAATTAAAAGCACTTGAATCAACAACTGGACCATCACCAGATGTGCTGACTGTGGGAATATACTGTATATACCGGGAAGGATTCTACAGTCAGAGAAGGCCCATGAGCTAAAGTGTGTTTATAAAATGGAACAGATTTGGAGCAGAATTGCAGTAGATTTGTTCAGTTAAGATTTATTCAATATGAAAGTTTTTTTTAAAAAACTTTTTAACTTTTACTTTTTAAAACATGGTTCAACATAGTTTATGAATTGTTAAAATGGTTTAGTTTCTTGTGGTTGAAAGGGTCTGGTGAAAAGTCGACATTTTTTTTGATCAAATGTCGAAGTGATCATCTTAACAATTGCTGAGATTAATAATAATAAAGTGTTGAATATTGATCTTTTCTGTTACCCACTCTAAGTTATTGTGATACACACACACACACACACACACACACATATAATTTGTTATTTTAGAGGAGTGTGTCAAGCGGTAGCCCTTCACACGACGCGGTACCCATGACGTAGCTCTTGGTTTCAAAAAGGTTGGTGACCCCTGCTGTACAGGGTCTCCCACAAGCCCTTAAACTCCTTCACCTGTATATATTTTTCTGAGGCGCCTTTGCTAATTCAGAAATCCAAGTCCACCACGTGTCTTTTAGATCCCATCCCAAGCACACCTGATGAAGGATGTTTTACCAGTGATAGGCAGTTCTATCCTGGACCAGATCAATTGTTCTTTAGTGACAGGTTATGCACCCCGGTCCTACAAGGTGGCAGTGATTAAGCCATTGCTTAAAAAAACATCACTGGATCCTGACGTATTAGGAAATCATAGGCCGATATCCAACCTTCCTTTTATCTCTAAAATTCTTGAGAAGGTGGTGGTGACTCAGTTACTGAAGCACCTGCAGAGAAACAGCCTGTTTGAGATGTTTCAGTCAGGCTTTAGAGCTCATCACAGCACAGAAACAGCACTTATTAAAGTTATTAATGATCTTCTTATAGCTTCAGATCATGGACTGGTCTCTATGCTGATCTGCTGGACCTCAGTGCTGCTTTTGATACAGTTGATCACAGCATCCTGTTACAGAGACTGCAACATGTGATTGGGGTTAAAGGGACAACACTAGACTGGTTTAGATCGTATTTTTCAGATAGATATCAGTTTGCTCATGTCCACTGCGTTCCCTCTTCAGACAGTAGGGTTAGCCATGGAGTTCCACAAGGTTCTGTACTTGGACCAATCCCTTTCACCTTGTACATGCTTCCCTTAGGAAACACTATTCGGCAGCATGGGATACATTTTCATTGTTATGCTGATGACAGTCAGCTATATTTATCCATGATGCCAGAGGAGGCAGAGCAGTTAGTGAAGCTTCAGACCTGTTTTAAAGGCAAGGGCTATATTTCCAAACTCTGTCCCCAGCAAGTTTAGAAGGTGAAACGTCTTCAAAGAGAAGAAAAACAATCCAGTTGACAAAGAAAACTACCTTGGATTTTAACCGTGAACAGAGACTACCTCTCTAGTGTTAAATATGCTAGTGTTGGTGGATGAGGGTTCTACAGAAACAGCAGAGAGGTGTGTAAGATTACATCAATCAATCAATCAATCAATCAATCTTTATTTATATAGCGTCTTATACAATCAAAATTGTTTCAAGGCGCTTTCCAGAATCCCAGAGCCTGACCCCAGACAAGCAACAGTGGCAAGGAAAAACTCCCCTTTAACAGGAAGAAACCTTGAGCAGGACCAGGCTCATGTAGGGGGACCCTCCTGCTGATGGCCGGCTGGGTAAAGAGAGAGGAGAGGTGGGAGGACAGGTAGAGGATAGGATAGGTAGGAGAGGAGAGGGGTAGAGGAGAGGAGAGGTAGAGTGAAGGGGAGGTAGAGGAGAGGAGAAATCCAGACATCCTGGTCTGGACCCTGGTTTGTCAGGTCACTTTGGGTCTAATAATAATAGGGATCCTCCTGAGCATCGACTGAGATGATGCAAGGTGTGAACAGGACAGATTAGTATGCATGTTGAGAAATGATCTAGGCCTAAGATCAAATACATTTATTAACGTTGAATATATAGGTTTTGGTCCTTTGATGTTGCTTAAATGTAAATTGATCAATGTAAACCGTCTTTCAACCTACTTCAGCATTTTGTAATGTATTTGAGTAAAATTTTAATATTTTTTGACAATACCATATAGCGAAGGAACTTAACACACAATGAAAAGCGGCAAGACCACAAAAAACATACTTTCGGAAGAGGTGTTGACTGCCGACACACTTCGTCCATCAGTTGATTTATTTTTTGAAAGAATTACAGTAGAACAGTGGAACTTAATAACACTGGGTTCTCCTGATGACGCGACTAAAATGCTGTTAGCAGATCTTATTTTAGATCTGATAAGTTCTGTGATTACAGCCATATCAACAGCAATCCAAGAGGATCCAAATTCAAGGGAGAGTCTCATGTCAGGATTGGATGAAAGGCTTCGAAAGAGCTTATCTGAAGCATTGCACATACCCCATCATGCTGATGATGTTTCTATAAGATGCGTAACGAACATGATCAAGGAAGAGGTTGAAGAAGGGCTGGACGCAATCTTCTCTGGTTCTCCTCAAAAAACCACCACCTCATGTTCACTTAATTCTATGATTCTTATTGTCAGCAATGTGATGAAGAAGTTTGCAAAAAGGGTCAAAAAGTTCCTCAAACTCCGAAAGGTTAAACAGAGGAAGGAGTCTCCAGTTGACACTGCAGATGCAGAAAATGCATTTGGTGATGGTGGTCCTCAGTCATCTCTCGTCAAAGAGTTAAAAGAAATGGTCACTCCTATTTTAGACATAGTTCCAGAAAGGGATTACGAAGGGGTCTTCACAGAGACCGCTACCGAGATCCAGGCCCTGTCAGAAGACATTGCCACCATACTTAGTGAAAACAAGGAAAAGAAGAATCCTTTAAAACTTTTTCAACAAAAGATCACACATTTCTTTGCCAAGTGTTTTCTGAACGCTTGGATCCGTCGCTTGATCAGCCAGCTGAGGAAACAACACCCCAGGCTGAGGAGAGGCAAAAGCAGCGAATCAGTGAGGTCACTGGTAGTTGCCGTGACATCACTGCTTGATAATGACACCTCATTGGTTGATGGGTTCCAGGAGTTGACCTCCAGCCATGAGTCTGTTTTCCACCAAAGTACCAGTGAGTTATTGTACAGCCACTTGTTGGCAGAGACTGGCAGTAAAGACACTGAGTGGAATGAAAGATTATATGCTGACATCCAGAAGAAGGCCTGGAAAATGCAGGGGCTGGTAAACGGGTTCCTGAAAGATCTGGTTTTCAGGTTCACGGAAAAGGTGAAAATCCTTTCACCAATCCTGGGAGTCGCAGTAGAAGGTCCAGCGGTTGATAATGGCCGCAGGGTAGCAGTAGAAGACCTGTCAGAAGCATCAGAACTTGAGGAGGAACTTGAAGATACACCATCTCCTCACTCTGACATTGAACAAGCTGAAGAATTGGACACATTTGTATGCGAGGAGGAACCAAGAGAAGAAGCTCCAGTTTCGCTTGAAAAACATCGAGACAGCTATGCACCCCCTTCGGCAATTGGAGTGGAACCACAGCAAATTCAGGAAATGGAGTCAATGAGAGCATTTGTCCAGTTTTTAATAGAAAAGATTATTAATCACATTTACGATGAAGCAAACATTGTACCTCAGTACAACGATGAAGTCCTCAGTGCTCTCCTTGCACACATCTGGCCCCGAGTCTGGGATAGTGATGCAAATCTAAGTCTGACAGAGAAATCATTTAAGAAGATGGACAAAATGATCCACAAAGCCTTCTGTAAAAAGCTGGGCAATCCGAACGAGGTCCTGTTCATGCTAAAGTACTCGGAGGAGTCAATCATTGAAGAACATACAGTCCGTATTGCCAAAGAACTCTTGAGACCATCCAAAAAACTAAACATCTTCCAGAGACTCTGCTGTTTCCTGGGCTGAGTTCTGTGGCGCTCCTCATGTTGTATCTGTTCTCAAATTATATTTGTTCAGCTCATTGCACAAGCCAGTCAAAATTAAAACACTCTAAAGGAGCATTCATTAAACACTACATAAGAGAAATGGAAAATACAGTGTTCAGGAAATGTGTCTCCAGAAACAAAGGTTTTTTTTTTAGTGCTTGTTTTTTTTGTTAATACTCAAAACAAAGTTCACATAGCTGTAGTTATAGTGTGCACTAAAGGCCAAACGACACAACCTAAATGTAAACAAATGCACGTTTTAGTCCACTGTAAATGTATCTTCAAAATTAAAAGCACTTGAATCAACAACTGGACCATCACCAGATGTGCTGACTGTGGGAATATACTGTATATACCGGGAAGGATTCTACAGTCAGAGAAGGCCCATGAGCTAAAGTGTGTTTATAAAATGGAACAGATTTGGAGCAGAATTGCAGTAGATTTGTTCAGTTAAGATTTATTCAATATGAAAGTTTTTTTTAAAAAACTTTTTAACTTTTACTTTTTAAAACATGGTTCAACATAGTTTATGAATTGTTAAAATGGTTTAGTTTCTTGTGGTTGAAAGGGTCTGGTGAAAAGTCGACATTTTTTTTGATCAAATGTCGAAGTGATCATCTTAACAATTGCTGAGATTAATAATAATAAAGTGTTGAATATTGATCTTTTCTGTTACCCACTCTAAGTTATTGTGATACACACACACACACACACATATAATTTGTTATTTTAGAGGAGTGTGTCAAGCGGTAGCCCTTCACACGACGCGGTACCCATGACGTAGCTCTTGGTTTCAAAAAGGTTGGTGACCCCTGCTGTACAGGGTCTCCCACAAGCCCTTAAACTCCTTCACCTGTATATATTTTTCTGAGGCGCCTTTGCTAATTCAGAAATCCAAGTCCACCACGTGTCTTTTAGATCCCATCCCAAGCACACCTGATGAAGGATGTTTTACCAGTGATAGGCAGTTCTATCCTGGACCAGATCAATTGTTCTTTAGTGACAGGTTATGCACCCCGGTCCTACAAGGTGGCAGTGATTAAGCCATTGCTTAAAAAAACATCACTGGATCCTGACGTATTAGGAAATCATAGGCCGATATCCAACCTTCCTTTTATCTCTAAAATTCTTGAGAAGGTGGTGGTGACTCAGTTACTGAAGCACCTGCAGAGAAACAGCCTGTTTGAGATGTTTCAGTCAGGCTTTAGAGCTCATCACAGCACAGAAACAGCACTTATTAAAGTTATTAATGATCTTCTTATAGCTTCAGATCATGGACTGGTCTCTATGCTGATCTGCTGGACCTCAGTGCTGCTTTTGATACAGTTGATCACAGCATCCTGTTACAGAGACTGCAACATGTGATTGGGGTTAAAGGGACAACACTAGACTGGTTTAGATCGTATTTTTCAGATAGATATCAGTTTGCTCATGTCCACTGCGTTCCCTCTTCAGACAGTAGGGTTAGCCATGGAGTTCCACAAGGTTCTGTACTTGGACCAATCCCTTTCACCTTGTACATGCTTCCCTTAGGAAACACTATTCGGCAGCATGGGATACATTTTCATTGTTATGCTGATGACAGTCAGCTATATTTATCCATGATGCCAGAGGAGGCAGAGCAGTTAGTGAAGCTTCAGACCTGTTTTAAAGGCAAGGGCTATATTTCCAAACTCTGTCCCCAGCAAGTTTAGAAGGTGAAACGTCTTCAAAGAGAAGAAAAACAATCCAGTTGACAAAGAAAACTACCTTGGATTTTAACCGTGAACAGAGACTACCTCTCTAGTGTTAAATATGCTAGTGTTGGTGGATGAGGGTTCTACAGAAACAGCAGAGAGGTGTGTAAGATTACATCCTGGTCTGGACCCTGGTTTGTCAGGTCACTTTGGGTCTAATAATAATAGGGATCCTCCTGAGCATCGACTGAGATGACGCAAGGTGTGAACAGGACAGATTAGTATGCATGTTGAGAAATGATCTAGGCCTAAGATCAAATACATTTATTAACGTTGTATATATAGGTTTTGGTCCTTTGATGTTGCTTAAATGTAAATTGATCAATGTAAACCGTCTTTCAACCTACTTCAGCATTTTGTAATGTATTTGAGTAAAATTTTAATATTTTTTGACAATACCATATAGCGAAGGAACTTAACACACAATGAAAAGCGGCAAGACCACAAAAAACATACTTTCGGAAGAGGTGTTGACTGCCGACACACTTCGTCCATCAGTTGATTTATTTTTTGAAAGAATTACAGTAGAACAGTGGAACTTAATAACACTGGGTTCTCCTGATGACGCGACTAAAATGCTGTTAGCAGATCTTATTTTAGATCTGATAAGTTCTGTGATTACAGCCATATCAACAGCAATCCAAGAGGATCCAAATTCAAGGGAGAGTCTCATGTCAGGATTGGATGAAAGGCTTCGAAAGAGCTTATCTGAAGCATTGCACATACCCCATCATGCTGATGATGTTTCTATAAGATGCGTAACGAACATGATCAAGGAAGAGGTTGAAGAAGGGCTGGACGCAATCTTCTCTGGTTCTCCTCAAAAAACCACCACCTCATGTTCACTTAATTCTATGATTCTTATTGTCAGCAATGTGATGAAGAAGTTTGCAAAAAGGGTCAAAAAGTTCCTCAAACTCCGAAAGGTTAAACAGAGGAAGGAGTCTCCAGTTGACACTGCAGATGCAGAAAATGCATTTGGTGATGGTGGTCCTCAGTCATCTCTCGTCAAAGAGTTAAAAGAAATGGTCACTCCTATTTTAGACATAGTTCCAGAAAGGGATTACGAAGGGGTCTTCACAGAGACCGCTACCGAGATCCAGGCCCTGTCAGAAGACATTGCCACCATACTTAGTGAAAACAAGGAAAAGAAGAATCCTTTAAAACTTTTTCAACAAAAGATCACACATTTCTTTGCCAAGTGTTTTCTGAACGCTTGGATCCGTCGCTTGATCAGCCAGCTGAGGAAACAACACCCCAGGCTGAGGAGAGGCAAAAGCAGCGAATCAGTGAGGTCACTGGTAGTTGCCGTGACATCACTGCTTGATAATGACACCTCATTGGTTGATGGGTTCCAGGAGTTGACCTCCAGCCATGAGTCTGTTTTCCACCAAAGTACCAGTGAGTTATTGTACAGCCACTTGTTGGCAGAGACTGGCAGTAAAGACACTGAGTGGAATGAAAGATTATATGCTGACATCCAGAAGAAGGCCTGGAAAATGCAGGGGCTGGTAAACGGGTTCCTGAAAGATCTGGTTTTCAGGTTCACGGAAAAGGTGAAAATCCTTTCACCAATCCTGGGAGTCGCAGTAGAAGGTCCAGCGGTTGATAATGGCCGCAGGGTAGCAGTAGAAGACCTGTCAGAAGCATCAGAACTTGAGGAGGAACTTGAAGATACACCATCTCCTCACTCTGACATTGAACAAGCTGAAGAATTGGACACATTTGTATGCGAGGAGGAACCAAGAGAAGAAGCTCCAGTTTCGCTTGAAAAACATCGAGACAGCTATGCACCCCCTTCGGCAATTGGAGTGGAACCACAGCAAATTCAGGAAATGGAGTCAATGAGAGCATTTGTCCAGTTTTTAATAGAAAAGATTATTAATCACATTTACGATGAAGCAAACATTGTACCTCAGTACAACGATGAAGTCCTCAGTGCTCTCCTTGCACACATCTGGCCCCGAGTCTGGGATAGTGATGCAAATCTAAGTCTGACAGAGAAATCATTTAAGAAGATGGACAAAATGATCCACAAAGCCTTCTGTAAAAAGCTGGGCAATCCGAACGAGGTCCTGTTCATGCTAAAGTACTCGGAGGAGTCAATCATTGAAGAACATACAGTCCGTATTGCCAAAGAACTCTTGAGACCATCCAAAAAACTAAACATCTTCCAGAGACTCTGCTGTTTCCTGGGCTGAGTTCTGTGGCGCTCCTCATGTTGTATCTGTTCTCAAATTATATTTGTTCAGCTCATTGCACAAGCCAGTCAAAATTAAAACACTCTAAAGGAGCATTCATTAAACACTACATAAGAGAAATGGAAAATACAGTGTTCAGGAAATGTGTCTCCAGAAACAAAGGTTTTTTTTTTAGTGCTTGTTTTTTTTGTTAATACTCAAAACAAAGTTCACATAGCTGTAGTTATAGTGTGCACTAAAGGCCAAACGACACAACCTAAATGTAAACAAATGCACGTTTTAGTCCACTGTAAATGTATCTTCAAAATTAAAAGCACTTGAATCAACAACTGGACCATCACCAGATGTGCTGACTGTGGGAATATACTGTATATACCGGGAAGGATTCTACAGTCAGAGAAGGCCCATGAGCTAAAGTGTGTTTATAAAATGGAACAGATTTGGAGCAGAATTGCAGTAGATTTGTTCAGTTAAGATTTATTCAATATGAAAGTTTTTTTTAAAAAACTTTTTAACTTTTACTTTTTAAAACATGGTTCAACATAGTTTATGAATTGTTAAAATGGTTTAGTTTCTTGTGGTTGAAAGGGTCTGGTGAAAAGTCGACATTTTTTTTGATCAAATGTCGAAGTGATCATCTTAACAATTGCTGAGATTAATAATAATAAAGTGTTGAATATTGATCTTTTCTGTTACCCACTCTAAGTTATTGTGATACACACACACACACACACACACACACACATATAATTTGTTATTTTAGAGGAGTGTGTCAAGCGGTAGCCCTTCACACGACGCGGTACCCATGACGTAGCTCTTGGTTTCAAAAAGGTTGGTGACCCCTGCTGTACAGGGTCTCCCACAAGCCCTTAAACTCCTTCACCTGTATATATTTTTCTGAGGCGCCTTTGCTAATTCAGAAATCCAAGTCCACCACGTGTCTTTTAGATCCCATCCCAAGCACACCTGATGAAGGATGTTTTACCAGTGATAGGCAGTTCTATCCTGGACCAGATCAATTGTTCTTTAGTGACAGGTTATGCACCCCGGTCCTACAAGGTGGCAGTGATTAAGCCATTGCTTAAAAAAACATCACTGGATCCTGACGTATTAGGAAATCATAGGCCGATATCCAACCTTCCTTTTATCTCTAAAATTCTTGAGAAGGTGGTGGTGACTCAGTTACTGAAGCACCTGCAGAGAAACAGCCTGTTTGAGATGTTTCAGTCAGGCTTTAGAGCTCATCACAGCACAGAAACAGCACTTATTAAAGTTATTAATGATCTTCTTATAGCTTCAGATCATGGACTGGTCTCTATGCTGATCTGCTGGACCTCAGTGCTGCTTTTGATACAGTTGATCACAGCATCCTGTTACAGAGACTGCAACATGTGATTGGGGTTAAAGGGACAACACTAGACTGGTTTAGATCGTATTTTTCAGATAGATATCAGTTTGCTCATGTCCACTGCGTTCCCTCTTCAGACAGTAGGGTTAGCCATGGAGTTCCACAAGGTTCTGTACTTGGACCAATCCCTTTCACCTTGTACATGCTTCCCTTAGGAAACACTATTCGGCAGCATGGGATACATTTTCATTGTTATGCTGATGACAGTCAGCTATATTTATCCATGATGCCAGAGGAGGCAGAGCAGTTAGTGAAGCTTCAGACCTGTTTTAAAGGCAAGGGCTATATTTCCAAACTCTGTCCCCAGCAAGTTTAGAAGGTGAAACGTCTTCAAAGAGAAGAAAAACAATCCAGTTGACAAAGAAAACTACCTTGGATTTTAACCGTGAACAGAGACTACCTCTCTAGTGTTAAATATGCTAGTGTTGGTGGATGAGGGTTCTACAGAAACAGCAGAGAGGTGTGTAAGATTACATCCTGGTCTGGACCCTGGTTTGTCAGGTCACTTTGGGTCTAATAATAATAGGGATCCTCCTGAGCATCGACTGAGATGACGCAAGGTGTGAACAGGACAGATTAGTATGCATGTTGAGAAATGATCTAGGCCTAAGATCAAATACATTTATTAACGTTGTATATATAGGTTTTGGTCCTTTGATGTTGCTTAAATGTAAATTGATCAATGTAAACCGTCTTTCAACCTACTTCAGCATTTTGTAATGTATTTGAGTAAAATTTTAATATTTTTTGACAATACCATATAGCGAAGGAACTTAACACACAATGAAAAGCGGCAAGACCACAAAAAACATACTTTCGGAAGAGGTGTTGACTGCCGACACACTTCGTCCATCAGTTGATTTATTTTTTGAAAGAATTACAGTAGAACAGTGGAACTTAATAACACTGGGTTCTCCTGATGACGCGACTAAAATGCTGTTAGCAGATCTTATTTTAGATCTGATAAGTTCTGTGATTACAGCCATATCAACAGCAATCCAAGAGGATCCAAATTCAAGGGAGAGTCTCATGTCAGGATTGGATGAAAGGCTTCGAAAGAGCTTATCTGAAGCATTGCACATACCCCATCATGCTGATGATGTTTCTATAAGATGCGTAACGAACATGATCAAGGAAGAGGTTGAAGAAGGGCTGGACGCAATCTTCTCTGGTTCTCCTCAAAAAACCACCACCTCATGTTCACTTAATTCTATGATTCTTATTGTCAGCAATGTGATGAAGAAGTTTGCAAAAAGGGTCAAAAAGTTCCTCAAACTCCGAAAGGTTAAACAGAGGAAGGAGTCTCCAGTTGACACTGCAGATGCAGAAAATGCATTTGGTGATGGTGGTCCTCAGTCATCTCTCGTCAAAGAGTTAAAAGAAATGGTCACTCCTATTTTAGACATAGTTCCAGAAAGGGATTACGAAGGGGTCTTCACAGAGACCGCTACCGAGATCCAGGCCCTGTCAGAAGACATTGCCACCATACTTAGTGAAAACAAGGAAAAGAAGAATCCTTTAAAACTTTTTCAACAAAAGATCACACATTTCTTTGCCAAGTGTTTTCTGAACGCTTGGATCCGTCGCTTGATCAGCCAGCTGAGGAAACAACACCCCAGGCTGAGGAGAGGCAAAAGCAGCGAATCAGTGAGGTCACTGGTAGTTGCCGTGACATCACTGCTTGATAATGACACCTCATTGGTTGATGGGTTCCAGGAGTTGACCTCCAGCCATGAGTCTGTTTTCCACCAAAGTACCAGTGAGTTATTGTACAGCCACTTGTTGGCAGAGACTGGCAGTAAAGACACTGAGTGGAATGAAAGATTATATGCTGACATCCAGAAGAAGGCCTGGAAAATGCAGGGGCTGGTAAACGGGTTCCTGAAAGATCTGGTTTTCAGGTTCACGGAAAAGGTGAAAATCCTTTCACCAATCCTGGGAGTCGCAGTAGAAGGTCCAGCGGTTGATAATGGCCGCAGGGTAGCAGTAGAAGACCTGTCAGAAGCATCAGAACTTGAGGAGGAACTTGAAGATACACCATCTCCTCACTCTGACATTGAACAAGCTGAAGAATTGGACACATTTGTATGCGAGGAGGAACCAAGAGAAGAAGCTCCAGTTTCGCTTGAAAAACATCGAGACAGCTATGCACCCCCTTCGGCAATTGGAGTGGAACCACAGCAAATTCAGGAAATGGAGTCAATGAGAGCATTTGTCCAGTTTTTAATAGAAAAGATTATTAATCACATTTACGATGAAGCAAACATTGTACCTCAGTACAACGATGAAGTCCTCAGTGCTCTCCTTGCACACATCTGGCCCCGAGTCTGGGATAGTGATGCAAATCTAAGTCTGACAGAGAAATCATTTAAGAAGATGGACAAAATGATCCACAAAGCCTTCTGTAAAAAGCTGGGCAATCCGAACGAGGTCCTGTTCATGCTAAAGTACTCGGAGGAGTCAATCATTGAAGAACATACAGTCCGTATTGCCAAAGAACTCTTGAGACCATCCAAAAAACTAAACATCTTCCAGAGACTCTGCTGTTTCCTGGGCTGAGTTCTGTGGCGCTCCTCATGTTGTATCTGTTCTCAAATTATATTTGTTCAGCTCATTGCACAAGCCAGTCAAAATTAAAACACTCTAAAGGAGCATTCATTAAACACTACATAAGAGAAATGGAAAATACAGTGTTCAGGAAATGTGTCTCCAGAAACAAAGGTTTTTTTTTTAGTGCTTGTTTTTTTTGTTAATACTCAAAACAAAGTTCACATAGCTGTAGTTATAGTGTGCACTAAAGGCCAAACGACACAACCTAAATGTAAACAAATGCACGTTTTAGTCCACTGTAAATGTATCTTCAAAATTAAAAGCACTTGAATCAACAACTGGACCATCACCAGATGTGCTGACTGTGGGAATATACTGTATATACCGGGAAGGATTCTACAGTCAGAGAAGGCCCATGAGCTAAAGTGTGTTTATAAAATGGAACAGATTTGGAGCAGAATTGCAGTAGATTTGTTCAGTTAAGATTTATTCAATATGAAAGTTTTTTTTAAAAAACTTTTTAACTTTTACTTTTTAAAACATGGTTCAACATAGTTTATGAATTGTTAAAATGGTTTAGTTTCTTGTGGTTGAAAGGGTCTGGTGAAAAGTCGACATTTTTTTTGATCAAATGTCGAAGTGATCATCTTAACAATTGCTGAGATTAATAATAATAAAGTGTTGAATATTGATCTTTTCTGTTACCCACTCTAAGTTATTGTGATACACACACACACACACACACACACATATAATTTGTTATTTTAGAGGAGTGTGTCAAGCGGTAGCCCTTCACACGACGCGGTACCCATGACGTAGCTCTTGGTTTCAAAAAGGTTGGTGACCCCTGCTGTACAGGGTCTCCCACAAGCCCTTAAACTCCTTCACCTGTATATATTTTTCTGAGGCGCCTTTGCTAATTCAGAAATCCAAGTCCACCACGTGTCTTTTAGATCCCATCCCAAGCACACCTGATGAAGGATGTTTTACCAGTGATAGGCAGTTCTATCCTGGACCAGATCAATTGTTCTTTAGTGACAGGTTATGCACCCCGGTCCTACAAGGTGGCAGTGATTAAGCCATTGCTTAAAAAACCATCACTGGATCCTGACGTATTAGGAAATCATAGGCCGATATCCAACCTTCCTTTTATCTCTAAAATTCTTGAGAAGGTGGTGGTGACTCAGTTACTGAAGCACCTGCAGAGAAACAGCCTGTTTGAGATGTTTCAGTCAGGCTTTAGAGCTCATCACAGCACAGAAACAGCACTTATTAAAGTTATTAATGATCTTCTTATAGCTTCAGATCATGGACTGGTCTCTATGCTGATCTGCTGGACCTCAGTGCTGCTTTTGATACAGTTGATCACAGCATCCTGTTACAGAGACTGCAACATGTGATTGGGGTTAAAGGGACAACACTAGACTGGTTTAGATCGTATTTTTCAGATAGATATCAGTTTGCTCATGTCCACTGCGTTCCCTCTTCAGACAGTAGGGTTAGCCATGGAGTTCCACAAGGTTCTGTACTTGGACCAATCCCTTTCACCTTGTACATGCTTCCCTTAGGAAACACTATTCGGCAGCATGGGATACATTTTCATTGTTATGCTGATGACAGTCAGCTATATTTATCCATGATGCCAGAGGAGGCAGAGCAGTTAGTGAAGCTTCAGACCTGTTTTAAAGGCAAGGGCTATATTTCCAAACTCTGTCCCCAGCAAGTTTAGAAGGTGAAACATCTTCAAAGAGAAGAAAAACAATCCAGTTGACAAAGAAAACTACCTTGGATTTTAACCGTGAACAGAGACTACCTCTCTAGTGTTAAATATGCTAGTGTTGGTGGATGAGGGTTCTACAGAAACAGCAGAGAGGTGTGTAAGATTACATCCTGGTCTGGACCCTGGTTTGTCAGGTCACTTTGGGTCTAATAATAATAGGGATCCTCCTGAGCATCGACTGAGATGACGCAAGGTGTGAACAGGACAGATTAGTATGCATGTTGAGAAATGATCTAGGCCTAAGATCAAATACATTTATTAACGTTGAATATATAGGTTTTGGTCCTTTGATGTTGCTTAAATGTAAATTGATCAATGTAAACCGTCTTTCAACCTACTTCAGCATTTTGTAATGTATTTGAGTAAAATTTTAATATTTTTTGACAATACCATATAGCGAAGGAACTTAACACACAATGAAAAGCGGCAAGACCACAAAAAACATACTTTCGGAAGAGGTGTTGACTGCCGACACACTTCGTCCATCAGTTGATTTATTTTTTGAAAGAATTACAGTAGAACAGTGGAACTTAATAACACTGGGTTCTCCTGATGACGCGACTAAAATGCTGTTAGCAGATCTTATTTTAGATCTGATAAGTTCTGTGATTACAGCCATATCAACAGCAATCCAAGAGGATCCAAATTCAAGGGAGAGTCTCATGTCAGGATTGGATGAAAGGCTTCGAAAGAGCTTATCTGAAGCATTGCACATACCCCATCATGCTGATGATGTTTCTATAAGATGCGTAACGAACATGATCAAGGAAGAGGTTGAAGAAGGGCTGGACGCAATCTTCTCTGGTTCTCCTCAAAAAACCACCACCTCATGTTCACTTAATTCTATGATTCTTATTGTCAGCAATGTGATGAAGAAGTTTGCAAAAAGGGTCAAAAAGTTCCTCAAACTCCGAAAGGTTAAACAGAGGAAGGAGTCTCCAGTTGACACTGCAGATGCAGAAAATGCATTTGGTGATGGTGGTCCTCAGTCATCTCTCGTCAAAGAGTTAAAAGAAATGGTCACTCCTATTTTAGACATAGTTCCAGAAAGGGATTACGAAGGGGTCTTCACAGAGACCGCTACCGAGATCCAGGCCCTGTCAGAAGACATTGCCACCATACTTAGTGAAAACAAGGAAAAGAAGAATCCTTTAAAACTTTTTCAACAAAAGATCACACATTTCTTTGCCAAGTGTTTTCTGAACGCTTGGATCCGTCGCTTGATCAGCCAGCTGAGGAAACAACACCCCAGGCTGAGGAGAGGCAAAAGCAGCGAATCAGTGAGGTCACTGGTAGTTGCCGTGACATCACTGCTTGATAATGACACCTCATTGGTTGATGGGTTCCAGGAGTTGACCTCCAGCCATGAGTCTGTTTTCCACCAAAGTACCAGTGAGTTATTGTACAGCCACTTGTTGGCAGAGACTGGCAGTAAAGACACTGAGTGGAATGAAAGATTATATGCTGACATCCAGAAGAAGGCCTGGAAAATGCAGGGGCTGGTAAACGGGTTCCTGAAAGATCTGGTTTTCAGGTTCACGGAAAAGGTGAAAATCCTTTCACCAATCCTGGGAGTCGCAGTAGAAGGTCCAGCGGTTGATAATGGCCGCAGGGTAGCAGTAGAAGACCTGTCAGAAGCATCAGAACTTGAGGAGGAACTTGAAGATACACCATCTCCTCACTCTGACATTGAACAAGCTGAAGAATTGGACACATTTGTATGCGAGGAGGAACCAAGAGAAGAAGCTCCAGTTTCGCTTGAAAAACATCGAGACAGCTATGCACCCCCTTCGGCAATTGGAGTGGAACCACAGCAAATTCAGGAAATGGAGTCAATGAGAGCATTTGTCCAGTTTTTAATAGAAAAGATTATTAATCACATTTACGATGAAGCAAACATTGTACCTCAGTACAACGATGAAGTCCTCAGTGCTCTCCTTGCACACATCTGGCCCCGAGTCTGGGATAGTGATGCAAATCTAAGTCTGACAGAGAAATCATTTAAGAAGATGGACAAAATGATCCACAAAGCCTTCTGTAAAAAGCTGGGCAATCCGAACGAGGTCCTGTTCATGCTAAAGTACTCGGAGGAGTCAATCATTGAAGAACATACAGTCCGTATTGCCAAAGAACTCTTGAGACCATCCAAAAAACTAAACATCTTCCAGAGACTCTGCTGTTTCCTGGGCTGAGTTCTGTGGCGCTCCTCATGTTGTATCTGTTCTCAAATTATATTTGTTCAGCTCATTGCACAAGCCAGTCAAAATTAAAACACTCTAAAGGAGCATTCATTAAACACTACATAAGAGAAATGGAAAATACAGTGTTCAGGAAATGTGTCTCCAGAAACAAAGGTTTTTTTTTTAGTGCTTGTTTTTTTTGTTAATACTCAAAACAAAGTTCACATAGCTGTAGTTATAGTGTGCACTAAAGGCCAAACGACACAACCTAAATGTAAACAAATGCACGTTTTAGTCCACTGTAAATGTATCTTCAAAATTAAAAGCACTTGAATCAACAACTGGACCATCACCAGATGTGCTGACTGTGGGAATATACTGTATATACCGGGAAGGATTCTACAGTCAGAGAAGGCCCATGAGCTAAAGTGTGTTTATAAAATGGAACAGATTTGGAGCAGAATTGCAGTAGATTTGTTCAGTTAAGATTTATTCAATATGAAAGTTTTTTTTAAAAAACTTTTTAACTTTTACTTTTTAAAACATGGTTCAACATAGTTTATGAATTGTTAAAATGGTTTAGTTTCTTGTGGTTGAAAGGGTCTGGTGAAAAGTCGACATTTTTTTTGATCAAATGTCGAAGTGATCATCTTAACAATTGCTGAGATTAATAATAATAAAGTGTTGAATATTGATCTTTTCTGTTACCCACTCTAAGTTATTGTGATACACACACACACACACACACACACACACACATATAATTTGTTATTTTAGAGGAGTGTGTCAAGCGGTAGCCCTTCACACGACGCGGTACCCATGACGTAGCTCTTGGTTTCAAAAAGGTTGGTGACCCCTGCTGTACAGGGTCTCCCACAAGCCCTTAAACTCCTTCACCTGTATATATTTTTCTGAGGCGCCTTTGCTAATTCAGAAATCCAAGTCCACCACGTGTCTTTTAGATCCCATCCCAAGCACACCTGATGAAGGATGTTTTACCAGTGATAGGCAGTTCTATCCTGGACCAGATCAATTGTTCTTTAGTGACAGGTTATGCACCCCGGTCCTACAAGGTGGCAGTGATTAAGCCATTGCTTAAAAAAACATCACTGGATCCTGACGTATTAGGAAATCATAGGCCGATATCCAACCTTCCTTTTATCTCTAAAATTCTTGAGAAGGTGGTGGTGACTCAGTTACTGAAGCACCTGCAGAGAAACAGCCTGTTTGAGATGTTTCAGTCAGGCTTTAGAGCTCATCACAGCACAGAAACAGCACTTATTAAAGTTATTAATGATCTTCTTATAGCTTCAGATCATGGACTGGTCTCTATGCTGATCTGCTGGACCTCAGTGCTGCTTTTGATACAGTTGATCACAGCATCCTGTTACAGAGACTGCAACATGTGATTGGGGTTAAAGGGACAACACTAGACTGGTTTAGATCGTATTTTTCAGATAGATATCAGTTTGCTCATGTCCACTGCGTTCCCTCTTCAGACAGTAGGGTTAGCCATGGAGTTCCACAAGGTTCTGTACTTGGACCAATCCCTTTCACCTTGTACATGCTTCCCTTAGGAAACACTATTCGGCAGCATGGGATACATTTTCATTGTTATGCTGATGACAGTCAGCTATATTTATCCATGATGCCAGAGGAGGCAGAGCAGTTAGTGAAGCTTCAGACCTGTTTTAAAGGCAAGGGCTATATTTCCAAACTCTGTCCCCAGCAAGTTTAGAAGGTGAAACGTCTTCAAAGAGAAGAAAAACAATCCAGTTGACAAAGAAAACTACCTTGGATTTTAACCGTGAACAGAGACTACCTCTCTAGTGTTAAATATGCTAGTGTTGGTGGATGAGGGTTCTACAGAAACAGCAGAGAGGTGTGTAAGATTACATCCTGGTCTGGACCCTGGTTTGTCAGGTCACTTTGGGTCTAATAATAATAGGGATCCTCCTGAGCATCGACTGAGATGACGCAAGGTGTGAACAGGACAGATTAGTATGCATGTTGAGAAATGATCTAGGCCTAAGATCAAATACATTTATTAACGTTGTATATATAGGTTTTGGTCCTTTGATGTTGCTTAAATGTAAATTGATCAATGTAAACCGTCTTTCAACCTACTTCAGCATTTTGTAATGTATTTGAGTAAAATTTTAATATTTTTTGACAATACCATATAGCGAAGGAACTTAACACACAATGAAAAGCGGCAAGACCACAAAAAACATACTTTCGGAAGAGGTGTTGACTGCCGACACACTTCGTCCATCAGTTGATTTATTTTTTGAAAGAATTACAGTAGAACAGTGGAACTTAATAACACTGGGTTCTCCTGATGACGCGACTAAAATGCTGTTAGCAGATCTTATTTTAGATCTGATAAGTTCTGTGATTACAGCCATATCAACAGCAATCCAAGAGGATCCAAATTCAAGGGAGAGTCTCATGTCAGGATTGGATGAAAGGCTTCGAAAGAGCTTATCTGAAGCATTGCACATACCCCATCATGCTGATGATGTTTCTATAAGATGCGTAACGAACATGATCAAGGAAGAGGTTGAAGAAGGGCTGGACGCAATCTTCTCTGGTTCTCCTCAAAAAACCACCACCTCATGTTCACTTAATTCTATGATTCTTATTGTCAGCAATGTGATGAAGAAGTTTGCAAAAAGGGTCAAAAAGTTCCTCAAACTCCGAAAGGTTAAACAGAGGAAGGAGTCTCCAGTTGACACTGCAGATGCAGAAAATGCATTTGGTGATGGTGGTCCTCAGTCATCTCTCGTCAAAGAGTTAAAAGAAATGGTCACTCCTATTTTAGACATAGTTCCAGAAAGGGATTACGAAGGGGTCTTCACAGAGACCGCTACCGAGATCCAGGCCCTGTCAGAAGACATTGCCACCATACTTAGTGAAAACAAGGAAAAGAAGAATCCTTTAAAACTTTTTCAACAAAAGATCACACATTTCTTTGCCAAGTGTTTTCTGAACGCTTGGATCCGTCGCTTGATCAGCCAGCTGAGGAAACAACACCCCAGGCTGAGGAGAGGCAAAAGCAGCGAATCAGTGAGGTCACTGGTAGTTGCCGTGACATCACTGCTTGATAATGACACCTCATTGGTTGATGGGTTCCAGGAGTTGACCTCCAGCCATGAGTCTGTTTTCCACCAAAGTACCAGTGAGTTATTGTACAGCCACTTGTTGGCAGAGACTGGCAGTAAAGACACTGAGTGGAATGAAAGATTATATGCTGACATCCAGAAGAAGGCCTGGAAAATGCAGGGGCTGGTAAACGGGTTCCTGAAAGATCTGGTTTTCAGGTTCACGGAAAAGGTGAAAATCCTTTCACCAATCCTGGGAGTCGCAGTAGAAGGTCCAGCGGTTGATAATGGCCGCAGGGTAGCAGTAGAAGACCTGTCAGAAGCATCAGAACTTGAGGAGGAACTTGAAGATACACCATCTCCTCACTCTGACATTGAACAAGCTGAAGAATTGGACACATTTGTATGCGAGGAGGAACCAAGAGAAGAAGCTCCAGTTTCGCTTGAAAAACATCGAGACAGCTATGCACCCCCTTCGGCAATTGGAGTGGAACCACAGCAAATTCAGGAAATGGAGTCAATGAGAGCATTTGTCCAGTTTTTAATAGAAAAGATTATTAATCACATTTACGATGAAGCAAACATTGTACCTCAGTACAACGATGAAGTCCTCAGTGCTCTCCTTGCACACATCTGGCCCCGAGTCTGGGATAGTGATGCAAATCTAAGTCTGACAGAGAAATCATTTAAGAAGATGGACAAAATGATCCACAAAGCCTTCTGTAAAAAGCTGGGCAATCCGAACGAGGTCCTGTTCATGCTAAAGTACTCGGAGGAGTCAATCATTGAAGAACATACAGTCCGTATTGCCAAAGAACTCTTGAGACCATCCAAAAAACTAAACATCTTCCAGAGACTCTGCTGTTTCCTGGGCTGAGTTCTGTGGCGCTCCTCATGTTGTATCTGTTCTCAAATTATATTTGTTCAGCTCATTGCACAAGCCAGTCAAAATTAAAACACTCTAAAGGAGCATTCATTAAACACTACATAAGAGAAATGGAAAATACAGTGTTCAGGAAATGTGTCTCCAGAAACAAAGGTTTTTTTTTTAGTGCTTGTTTTTTTTGTTAATACTCAAAACAAAGTTCACATAGCTGTAGTTATAGTGTGCACTAAAGGCCAAACGACACAACCTAAATGTAAACAAATGCACGTTTTAGTCCACTGTAAATGTATCTTCAAAATTAAAAGCACTTGAATCAACAACTGGACCATCACCAGATGTGCTGACTGTGGGAATATACTGTATATACCGGGAAGGATTCTACAGTCAGAGAAGGCCCATGAGCTAAAGTGTGTTTATAAAATGGAACAGATTTGGAGCAGAATTGCAGTAGATTTGTTCAGTTAAGATTTATTCAATATGAAAGTTTTTTTTAAAAAACTTTTTAACTTTTACTTTTTAAAACATGGTTCAACATTTTTTTTGATCAAATGTCGAAGTGATCATCTTAACAATTGCTGAGATTAATAATAATAAAGTGTTGAATATTGATCTTTACTGTTACCCACTCTAAGTTATTGTGATACACACACACACACACACACACACACATATAATTTGTTATTTTAGAGGAGTGTGTCAAGCGGTAGCCCTTCACACGACGCGGTACCCATGACGTAGCTCTTGGTTTCAAAAAGGTTGGTGACCCCTGCTGTACAGGGTCTCCCACAAGCCCTTAAACTCCTTCACCTGTATATATTTTTCTGAGGCAGGTGCTGCGGGCCACGGCGGGGACCCAACCCCTGGTGGAGGGCATTTTCAGTCCTGTCCACCCCTTTTGTTAATTTAATTTTTGTACAGCCGAGTTATTTCTTGTTGAGTATTGGATTTAATAAAATTGTAGCACATAACCCTCAATCCCGTCTCTGCCTCTGGAATAGAAACTTATCTGTGTGTGCCTGTTCACTGGTTAATTCCTGGGGTGAAATTCCCCAGGTGGCGTTGTCGTCAACCGTTACACCTCTCCCTCCACCACATCTTGGCATTGTCGGCAGGATTACCACATTTAAAAGGGGCAGAGACTATTTTTTTGGGTTATTGGTGTTTATTTGAACCTGATAATTTTCCTTTTTTATTTTCTGTATTTCCTTTGTTTTTTTTCCCTTCTAGTCAATTTAAAATTTAGGCAGTTGTAGAGCCAAAGCAGCAGTGATCAGTCCAGTGGTTTAATCCCCTACCGTCCGGTGCAATTCCCTCTTCCAGGCAACATGGAGGAGGAGATTCAACAGCTTCGAGAGTTGGTGTTGCAGCTTAAGGCAGACAACGAGCAACTTCGCCAAGAGCGTACCACTTCTCTGGGTGGTCCTAGTGGGTCCGCATCAGCTTCCTCGGGTCCGACTGGTTCCGCCTCCGGTGCCGGGGTCTCAGCTCCTGTTATTGAACGGTTGGTCGTCATCCCAAGAGACCGTGTTCAGTGGGAAGTCGGGAATTAGCATTACGGAGGAGGTGGGCGGAGGAGGTTCAGGCGTGCGCGCGTACTAGGTACCTTCCAGCTGCAGAGCAAGCCTTGTTTATGGTTGACCATTTAGAGCAGGGGTGTCCAAACTTTTTGCAAAGAGGGCCAGATTTGATAACGTGAAGATGCTCGGGGGCCAGTAGATCCTTCTGATGTTTTTTTAACCAGAAAAGCTACATGCAAATGTACACTATTATAAAACGATAATCATTGTCACAATTCTCTTTATTTTTCAAATGGCAGTGTAACCAAATATAAGCCACTCAGGCAGACGTAAACAACTCTAAAAACACAATTCTGCCTTTAATTCATATCTGGAGAGTCAGATAACATTGAACACTGAACTGTAGGGAATACCTTAAATTTCCATGAGTTTGATAAATGTAATGCAAAGTTGTCTGTTATCAATCAAGTTTAAGCAAGACCAGAAAGGATGCCTTTCCACTGCCTCGTATCGAGGAGAGCCTGGACGCTTTATCGGGGGCCCGCTGGTTTTCCACTCTTGACCTTGCCAGTGGGTATAACCAAGTGCCTGTGGCTGAGCAGGACCGTCCCAAGACCGCTTTTTGCACCCCCTTTGGTGGGCTGCTGAGCTTGCTGTTTTTGATCTGGAGATCAAGTACCGGTCTGGGTGAAACAACCGAAATGCGGACGCACTGTCGCGACAGTACGCACCAATGCTGGATTGTGTCATTCCATCTTTGCCTGGCACCTCTGTCCCGTGTAGCCTTCAGCCGAACATCCAGCCTGGTCCTATGGTTGGTGCCTTGCAGTCCTTGATTTCTATCCTTCCATCCCACTCTCCATCTGACCTTCGCTTGATGCAGGAAGAGGATCCTTTATTAAAGGAGGTGTTGGTGTTTTGGCGACGCAGGTCTCTCCCTACCTCTGCTGAGAGGAGGCAGCTCTCTCAGCCCGCAATTGTACTGTTGCGCCAGTGGGACCGCCTGGTAAAAAAAAATAGGGTGCTTTTCCAGCGGGTGTTCCGCTCTGATGGTGGGGAAGAACAATTCCAACTTGTTTTGCCCGCGGTGCTCAAGGGGACACCCTGCATCAGCTCCACCAGGAGCATGGACATCAAGGCACGGAAAGGACCACCAAGCTGGTTCGGCAACGCTGCTACTGGCCGGGAATGTCGTCAGACATCAAGAAGTGGGTGCAGCAGTGCGAATGCTGTCAAGTTGCGAAGGACTCGGGGTTAGGGTTAGGGTTAAACGAGATTTTGGCAGTGGATTTTACTTTGCTTGAACCTTCTCGTAATGGCTTTGAGAACGTCTTAGTCATGACTGATGTGTTCAGTAAATTTACAGTGGCTGTTCCCACCCGGGACCAGCGAGCAGTGACCAGGGCAGAAGCTTCGAGAGTGGTTTGATTTTCCAGCTTTGTGCTTTGTATGGGGTTGCCAAGTCCCGCACTACTCCCTATCATCCGGCCGGAAATGGTCAGTGTGAGAGGTTCAACAGGACACTTCACAACCTCTTGCGAACATTGCCGGTTTCCCGAAAGCGGGACTGGGCTTCTTGTCTTCCGCAAGTGCTTTTTGGCTACAACACTACACCTCATCAGAGCACTGGTGAGTCACCGTTTTACTTGATGTTTGGGCAGGAGCCCCTTCTTCCCATTGACTTTCTCCTGGGTCGTGTGCCGGACCCGATTCCCGGTGAGGTGCAGGACTGGGTGGTAGAACACCGAGCCAGGCTTCATGTGGCATTCGAGGGTGCTCGCGAGAAACTAGTGATGGCAGCGAGCAAGCGCAAGGAGAGACACGATCTGTTCGTCCGAGATGCACCTCTGCCAGTGGGACAGTTGGTGTACCTGAGGGACCATGGTGTTAGAGGCCGCCATAAGATCCAAGACCTCTGGAGCTCTGTTGTCCACCAGGTTGTGAGGGCCCCTACTGGCGACGGTGTGGTCTATACTGTGGCGCCTGTGGGTGACCTGGGTGGAACTCGGAATGTCCATAGAGACATGCTAAAGGCGGTCGTTCAGCCCGAAGTTGTGGCCCTCTCCTCACCAACTTCTCCATCTTTGTCTCCACTGGTGGCCTCTGGGGACGACTCTTCCAACAGCAAACTCTGGCTTCTGGTTTCCGAGGCCCCGGTGCCATCCATTGCCATTTGGGACCCCTCAGGCGTCCTCTGCCCCGGCTGCAACAGCACCCCAGGGTGTGTGCAGTCTGACTGCACCCGTAAGTAGCAGCGATCCATCACCAACAGTGCCCCCAGCTGACCAGCCTTGCAGTAGTCAACAATCCCTGCGTCGGACTGCTCGTTCAACTGCTGGGAGTCCCTCAAACAGGCATCACCTTCCGTGGTCAGTTAATTCTCAGGAGGAAGTTTCTAATCGGCCGCCAGACTCTGCATCCAATTCCCTAATGGCAGTGTTTAGACCTTGGTGCTAACTTGGCCCTGTCTCTCGTCGGGTCAACGATCCAAAAGGTAGGGGTGGATGTGGCAGGGCGTGGCCTGCCGTCTGCACAGGTGCCATATGGAGGTAATGCCTTAATTGGTGGGCGGGGAGAAAAGGTTTATATAAGGCACTGCCTCCAGCTGGCTTTAGTTGTTTTCCCCCTTCGACAGTACGGCGGGGTTGCAGCTTATCTGGGCAGTTCGACCAACTGAAACTGTTTCACAGAACGAGCATGCTGTCTGGCAGCGCCAAGGTAAAAGCACGGCATGCTAATGCATATTTCCTCTGGTGGTCACGACTTAAAGTGCAACAGTGCTTGAACGTGTCCTTGCTACTTGTTGCAGAAGGTCGGTGCTTCCTCCCGCCATCCTTCTGTCTAGGGCGCTTTGCCGTAAGGGCGCGTGCGCTAGTTTGTACTAGGTAGGTAAGGCGCAGCAATGCGCGTCACTGACTCCCCCACTTATGCAGTTGCTAGATAAATGGTAATGGGGCTGTTCTCGCTGCAGTTGGCTGCCGGCTGGTGTCAGTGGGTCGCGTTGCCCCAGCGGGAACCACTCACGGAGTGCTGGCGCCACCAAATACAGTCGGCACAGACTACCTCACTTACTGGACCCACTGCTGCTTTGGCCCAGTCCTTTAGTTCGGGAATCTCTCCTGTTCGCTCTCGCTCTCTCTCTCTCTCTCTCTCTCGCTCTCTCCCCTCGCTTCCCTTTGCTCGGAGAAACGGAGACGTTGTGGTGCCGCCGAGGCAACCACGGAGCTATTGCCTTCATTTTAGACTCTTAACAGTGTGTGTAAATTGTATCATCAACTGATATTTACTCTTTTTAGGTTTTGTTTCTTTTTGTTTCTTGTTTGATGTTGTGTACTTTTTGCTCACAATTTATTTGCCTGTGTGTGTGTGCGTGTGTGCTCGCCGCGTCTAATTGGAAATTAAATTGTTCCTTTTCTTTGTGGACAGGTGCTGCGGGCCACGGCGAGGACCCAACCCCTGGTGGAGGGCGTTTTCATCACCCCTCGTGTGTGGTTTTGCTTGCAGTAGCACGGGTGTTTTTAGTTTGTTTATCTCCTCTAATTGAGTTTTACCTGCCGGTGGGGCCCCAGCCCTGTCCAACCCTTTTGTTAATTTAATTTTTGTACAGCAGAGTTATTTCTTGTTGAGTATTGGATTTAATAAAATTGTAGCACATAATCCTCAATCCCGTCTCTGCCTCTGGAATAGAAATTTATCTGTGTGTGCCTGTTGACTGGTTAATTCCTGGGGTGAAATTCCCCAGGTGGTGTTGTCGTCAACCGTTACACCTCTCCCTCCGCCACATGTGCCTCTCCTCTCTTTACCCAGCCCCCCATCAGCAGGAGGGTCCCCCTACATGAGCCTGGTCCTGCTCAGGGTTTCTTCCTGTTAAAGGGGAGTTTTTCCTTGCCACTGTTGGGGGTTAGGCCCTGGGATTCTGGAAAGCGCCTTGAAACAATTTTGATTGTATAAGACGCTATATAAATAAAGATTGATTTGATTTGATCTCGGTCCATGTGAGTTATTGCTGGTCTCTAAATGGTTCCTCAATGAATCAATGCATTTTGTGTTATTCTTCATCCAATCTGAGTGATTCATCACAATACGTGTCAAAGTCACACAATGCCAAGACAGCTGTGGACCTATTCCAGCTGTTCATTGAGAACCATCAATAGAATATCTTTTCATAAACTGTTACTCTTTTAAAGATTAACATAATCACACCCAGGGGACCACAGGGGGAGCTGAGAGGTGCTTCTTGACATTGAAAAGAATAAAAACAGAAATACCACGACCGAAGAAGGCTAAATGCACTGGCCATTGAAGAGATTCAAGAAGATTCAAGATTTACTTTATTCATCTCCGAAGGGAAATTGAATTGTAATAGCAGCATAGACATGAAGGATTATAACTATAGTATATAGACATATATAGCAGCAGGTGTATTTACAAAGTATAGAAATAGAATAAAAATAAAATACAAAGAAGATTACAATATAGGCATAGAGATAGAAACAAGAATAAATTATAAGCATATTTACATGAATATAGAAATAAGATAAGAACATAAACATTAAGCAATTGTAATTGAATGGGTTTGGAGGGCACCTGAGCTGATGCATAAATCCAGTCCAGAGAGCACAGCTCTGACAGAAGGATGAATTAAACAGTCTCATGGCAGACGGCAGGAACGACTTCCTGTACCGTTCCTTAGAGCAGCAAGGCTGCAGGAGTCTGTTGCTGAAGCTGCTTCTCAGTTTGTCCACTGTGTTATGGAGGGGGTGGGAGGGATTGTCCATGATTGTCCGCACTTAACACCATCTTGTCCCTCACCACCTCGTCCAAGTTCGCAAGATTACAGCCAACAACAGACCCTGCCTTTTTAATGAGTTTGTTAAGTCTATTGGCATCCTTTGCTTTAATGCCTGCACCCCAGCAAACCACAGCAAAGAAGATGGTACTCGCCATGACAGACTGATAAAACATGTGGAGCATCCTGCTGCAAACACTGAAGGACCTGAGTCTCCTGAGGAAATAGAGTCTGCTCATGGCCTTCTTGTAAACAGCATCAGTGTTTGTGGACCACTCCAATTTATTGTCCAACTGGACACCCAGGAACTTTCCACATCTTTCCCACTAATGCCGACTGGGGAGGGTGGGGACTTACTTTTACTGAAATCCACCACCATCTCCATAAAAGTAACTCCCCACCCTCCCCAGTCTTTACAATTTAAAGTTGGCTAAGTCGTAGCCTTAACCGGGCAATAGCAATAGCCCTATGGGCATTAATGAAGTTAGCTGTAATCAACACCGCCCTGATCCATGTAAGCATGTACGGGTGCTTTTACTTAGTGTACTAGCTTGATATACTCCTTATTTAATCACTATCCAAGCGCTTACAGCTCATGCTGAAGTTTAACGACATGAGTGCATTATGTAATGCCATATATGCATTGTGTGAAGAGTTAATAAACCCTTAAATAAACCCTTAAACCCTGAATCACAATTCTTTCAGCATTGCCAACTTGTTAACTAACACAGTATCTAGCACCTTTTCAATTCATTATGGACTTTGATTTTTTGTCAAAAGCAAATAGCAACAAATGTAGCCTTTTCTTATTTTAATTAATATAATGTATCTCTATCTTCTACTATTCTCTCCTCTACCTGTCCTCCCCCATCTCTCTCCAGCTCTCCACAGGTGCTGCCTCAAGCTCCTTGCGTTTTGACGATGCATAGCCGACCAAACTAAAGCAGCCCACCGCAGCTGTCCTGGTGTAGTCAGCAGAGACACAGGCACATGGGGAAAATCGCTGATGACCCCACCCTTTCAGAGTGGAAAAGATAAGATCACAAAACAAGATCAAATAAGTTTAAAGATCATACCAGCAATGATACTTTAGCATTTATCTTAAATCATCAAAGGATCGAAAAACCTTGATTCAAAGCAACATACTACAAGCCATCCACTGTTACATAAGGAGAAAGCCTGTATCGCAACTGCAGACTATAGAAAGTAATATGGAAGACAAGGTAAGATACTGTAAACAATAGACACTTGATTCTCTGGACCTCTGCAGTCACAATTTCTGATGTCAAGTTTAATTGTAATGGTAATTTTTTTTCCATCTGTCACTGACATTAAGCTTCAAAATGGAGTAAAAGGTTTAGAAAGAATCTTCATTCAAAGTTTTGATTGTCAAACATGCCCCGTTGAGCAGATAATGGCTCTGAGGAAGGCTGAAGCTACAGTCGGAATGTGAAGGCATCTGTATTATACTTTACATGAAAAGAAACTCAAGCTATAAGTTGATTGATAACATTATTTAGTGAATTCTATAGACATTTTTGACAACCAATAGCAGCTTTCCTCATTGAGGAGTTGGCAACAATGTTCCGGGTCAATCATATGTCTGCAAAGCAGGCAGGTTGTGTTCTGACTCTCAAGGTAGTGCTGTTGTGAAAACCAGCGGGCCCCCAGAACTCTGCATTGCTAGTGCAGCAGGAATCACTCACAGCAGCAGTTCACCAAAAATCAACCATACAAAGGCAGCCAACTGAGAGCTCCCTGCTGAGTTTTAACAGATGATGACTGAGACAGATCTATGTATTTATTTACAGGCCTGTTTGCACAAATGTGAAATTGTACATAGACCTGCAAATGTGTACAGATGCACAGGTTTTTGAACATATTTGCAGGGTTGGCATCACGTGCAAATCTGAATAGAGCTTTAAGGATTTTTTTAAATGCACACACAGATCAGATCACACACACACATACAATGGGATATGCTTTGGAAAAAAATTAAGCTGCAATCATATTTTCATAAATATATAAATATACATATATAATGTTCTGTTAGTAGGTGAGTTTGCCACCCTGTTCACCCTGGATACATTCTCACAGAGGGCCCTATAATCAGCTGGTGACTCATTCAGGGTGTATCCTGCTTTTGGCCCTTTGCAGCTGGGATAGAACCAGTACACTTCTCACCATTAAAAGAATATAGATGTTAAATGCAGTCTTATCATCTTTCTTTTTAGTCTCACCAACAGTTTATCCCCTGCCATCTGAGACAATTGGACATGAGTGAGAGGAATAATCAGGATTCAGGAGTGAAGGTGCTCTGGGATTTTCTAAAGGATCCACTCTGTAAACTGGAGAATATCAGGTCAGTTCAGTAATCTCTACAGTCGGTCTTTCATTCATTTACCCCAATAAGTTTCTGATTTTCATCTGAACTCAGACTCAGATCATTTCTTTTAGTTTTAAACAGAATAAATAAAAAAATGTCCATGAAAGGTTCTCATCAAGATCAAAGAAATGTTCTCATTAGCTTAAAATTGGTCAATTTTTTTTTAAATTTTCCATCCATCCAACAGGCCTCAGTTCTAATGGTTTACTGAATACTTTTGTTAGTGCTTGTTGGTGGCCATTTGTATAATCAAAAGAGGTGCGAACCCTTCGGGTCATCAGGTTCTGTGATTGTTGCCCACGTTGAAAGCTGTGAGGAACGCCCCTCGAAGTGCTGAATCGTTTCAGCCACTCTCATCTGCATAAATCCAAAGCTGAATGGGATAATTGGCGACTGACGACGAACCATGGTGGAAACTAAAAAGCCTAGTCATTGCCTCACCACCCTGAATTCTAAATAAAATCAAATACTTCATTTCACAATCAATCAAATTCTAAAATATGGAAATACACAGCATCTCTGTTGCAGGTTTGTCAAAATGAGAGGTTAAAGTTTTCTGAAACCCGTTTCTCTCATGAGTTGCTAGTGGCTTCAATAGACTGGCCAATCAGGGCATTGGTATCATAGAACAGGGCTGTGTTTTTTTGGAACCCTGAGGAGGCATGTACCAAATAAGTAGCACCAGATGACAGGTACCAGGTACTTTTTCCTCAATGGAAATGCACAAAAATATTTGTAGAGTAACAGGATTGGCCACCTGTTTTTCACAATCCCACACCCAAGAATACCTGATGGTCAGGAGGGTCCACCAATGGTCAGGGTCAGGATGACCACCAATGACCACTTACAGCAGTATTCAGTAAATCTGTACAGAATATAAATACATGTTACCAGTCAGAACTTCAGAGCCTTCAAAGTTCACTTTTAAGATGAATTTCAGACATTTATGAAATTGATGCTTCAAGATGCCTTATTTATATGTTACTGAGCAATGCTGAACACATCTTATAATTTACCATCATTTTTAGTTTGAATCGCTGCTGCTTATCAAAGGTCAGCTGTGATTCTCTGGATTCAGTTCTGTCGTCCAACCCTTACCATCTGAGATTTCTGGACCTGAGTGAGAACATCCTGCAGGATTCAGGAGTGAAGCAGCTCAGTCATTTTCTTCAAAATCCACTCTGTAAACTGGAGACTCTCAGGTAAATTCGTGTCAATTTACAAGTAAAACAGATTTTTTTTTTTAGTTTTAATAATCTGAGGGGGAAAAAAACAAAATCAGTCATTTTAATGATTTTATTTATTTATTTATTTTTAATTTTTCCAGATGTGAGGTATAATCAGATGTGTTCAGCTTTACATAGCTAAATAGAAACATGCTTTAAATCATACTGAATTATTTGTTTTATAAATTTGTGGATGATTTCAAGCATGTTTCTATTTAACTACGGTAAGTAAAGCTGAACACAGCTGATTATCCCTCACATCTGGCATTTTGTTCTTATTCAGTTTGAGGCACTGCAGATTATCAAAGCTAAGCTGTGGTTCTCTGGCCAAAGCTCTGAATTCCAACCCCTCCAATCTAAGAGTTCTGGACCTGGGTCAGAATTTTCTGCAGAATTCAGGAGTGAAGAGGCTCCGTTCTTTTCTCCTGAATCCACTCTGTAAACTGGAGACTCTCAGGTCAGTTCATGTCAATTTACAACTATAACAGACTTCGTTGTTTTTATCTGAGCTCACATAAAATCGGTTATTTTCCTTTTTGAAACAAATAGAAAAAAATTGACTTCAAACAAAATTATTAAATGAACAATTCAGGGTGATTTCAAGCATGTTTCTATGTAGCTGAGCAAAGAAGACACTGCAGACATGTGATACAAAGCCTGCAGAACTAGTTCCTGAAGATGCCTCAAGGCTGTAAAATCCTGATCAGCTGATCAGTCACATGCTCTCCTCTGTAGATTGGGAGGGTATTTAAACCCCCCCAGTATACCTGACCATTCCTGATTGCTGCCGCTGCTGCTCTGTGTCTTGTTGCTTGTGCTGATTTTTTGCGTTGTTGTGTCTTGAAGTTCAATCCCACCACCTCCACAGCGTCCTCTGTTTTTATGAGCCCCAGCAGGGATCTTCTAAATATTCAATCTAACGTCTTAGTAGATTTTTAACAGGGAATGAATACATTGAGACAGAGCCTAGCACCAAAGCTGCTTCACTGATGATAAATAATTATTAGGATCCACCTGTTTTGCAAATAATTATGCTCCATAGAAAGGTAGATGTAGATACGGTATAATACGGTATACTACAGGTGTAAATCACAATGTGGAGGGTGATGAGCTACTAGCGAAGCTCTTGGACTGCTTTTTTGCTAGTTATTGTTATCATTGTTGTTGTTATTGTCACTAATATTGATAACACCATTTTAAATTTTAAAGATTTAGGAAAGGAGTATAATAAATGAAATTAATTTTAATCCAGACTTGTCTCACTGAACCTCTTAACATGATCAGGTTTCATTTATTCTTTCTTTAGTTTGAGTCGCTGCAGGATATCAGTGAACAGTTGTGACTTTCTGGCCTCGGCTCTGAAGTCCAACCCATCCTATCTGAAAGTTCTGGACCTGAGTCAGAACTTACTGCAGGATTCAGGAGTGAGGCTGCTCTCTGATTTTCTCCTGAATCCACTCTGTAAACTGGAGACTCTCAGGTCAGTAGATACACCTGTGTTACACCTGTTACACCTGTGCGCGTGTGACACTCATGTCGAGCTCTCCAGAAATTTCCCCCATTTCTCTTTCATGAGCTGGTTTTCCCTCCTTTCTTGTTAGTTCTTCAACAACTCTGATTATATGACCATTTGTCTCTTTAGACTGAATGACTGCCGTTTATCAGAGCTTAGCTGTCGTTCTCTGGCCTTGGTTCTGAAGTCCAACACCTCCCAACTCAGAGTTCTGGACCTGAGTTGGAATGAGCTGATAGACTTAGGAGTAAAGCTGCTCTGTTCTGGACTAGAGAGTCCAAACTGTAAATTGGAGACTCTTAGGTAAGTTCATAAATATCTGCAGTCTTTTATTCATTTAAAACGTTCCCAGGTCTTGTCTGATCTCAAACAGGAATAAGATCTTTTCATTTTTCTTTAAACAAATAGAAAAGAAACACCTGTAATCATGTGGCTCAGAAAACAGACTGAGAAACAGTCTGATGTCAGCAGAATGGTCTCATTTTAACATTGTAATTTACAGTTAAAAAAAATAATTTTCCAACTTGTATTTTATGTTCAGTGAAATTTGGGTTCAATATGTTGATCACGATTTAAAAAACAACAACTTGTGAATTCACACATTTGAGATTGTGCTGATAAGACGCCAAACAAGTTAGGTCAAGAGCTTTAAGATAAAGTTCATCTTATACTGGGGGGGGCATCACGGCATCAACATAAACCACATAACAGAAAATTTCCCCAAGGGGGGGTTGTACCTAGAACCTTTTGCTGTGCAGTGACGTCGCTAACCACCATGCATGCTAAACGTGTTTCATTTATCATTATTTAGATTGAAAAACTGCTATATATCAAAGATTAGCTGTGGTTCTCTGGCCCCAACTCTGAAGTCCAGCCGCTCCCTTCTGAGAGAACTGGACCTGAGTGGCAACAGCCTGATGGATTCAGGAGTGAAGCTGCTCTGTTCAGCACTGGAGAGTCCAAACTGTAACCTGGAGAGTCTTAGGTCAGTTCATGCGTCCGTACAGTCTGTCTTATATTCAGTTACAAAGACTTAACACATCAGATTTTAATTATTATGTTTTCTTTCTTTATTGATTGATATATTTTGTAGAAAAAGAAAAAATAGAAAAAACAATTTTGATTGTAACAAACGCTATATAAATAAAGATTGATTGATTGAAGTTTAAGGGCTCGTTGGAGATCCTGTATGTTCCCACAGTCAGCACATCTGGTGATGGTCCAGTTGTTGGGATGGCCTGGTTAGCTTTTTCTCTGATAGCTAGAGCTTTATCAGTGAAGAAGCTCATGAAGTCTTCACCACTAAGGGAAGAAGGGATACGTGGATCTAAAACACTGTGACTCTTGGTTAATTTGGCCACAGTGCTGAAAAGAAACCTGGGGTTGTTCTTATTTTCCTCAATTAAAGAAGGAAAATAAGCTGTTCTAGCCTTGTGAAGGGCCTTTTTGTAAACTACCGGACAGTTTTTCCAGACAGCTTATGTTGGGATTTGTGATTAAAGAGAAAAGCTGAACTCACCTGATTATAATTAACATGATTTATTTGTCCTTTATCTAGTTTGAGGTACTGCAGGTTAACGAGCGTCAGCTGTGAGTCGCTGGCATCAGTTTTGAAGTCTAACACCTCCCTTCTGAGAGAACTGAACCTCAGTGAGAACAGTCTTCACGATTCAGGAGTGAAGCTGCTCTGTTCTGGACTTGAGAGTCCAAACTGTCACCTGGAGATTCTCGGGTCAGTTCACGTGTCTTTCATTAATTTCAGAATGAGCTCAAACATGTTTCTATGTAAAAGAGAAAAAGCAAAAACAGAACGCATCCAGTTATAATTAACATGTTTCGTTTGTTCTTGATTTTAGATTGAATGAGTGCTTCTTATCAAATGTCAGCTGTGATTCTCTGGTCGAAGCTCTGAAGTGCAACATCCAGCGCAGGTGGATGGTGAAAACTATTCTAGGTAGGTATTAATATGGTTTATGCTTTAATCCTGTATCAATGCTTGTTACTCTCAGTGTTTTTTTCCCATATGGGACACATGGTTGCGTATATCTAAATGCAGTTTGATTGAAATAAGTGGTTATTGTTCATTTCTTTCATTATTAATATGAAAAAATCCAAAACTCTAGGTGGGCAGCGTCATATCGCCCACTATTCCTCAGCTGCCTCTGCCTTCCCCTCCCATCTGAGAGAACTGGACCTGAGTCTGAACATTCTGCAGGATTTGGGAGTGAAGGTGCTCTGTGATTTTCTCCAAAATCCACTCTGTAAACTGGAGACTCTCGGGTTAGTTCAGCTGCACTTGGTCTTTCATTCATTTAAAAAGACTGAACTCATCTGATTTTAACTAACATGTTTTCTTTTTTCTTTTCTTAGTTTGGTTGACTGCAGGTTATCAGAGTTCAGCTGTGATTGGCTGGCCTCAGTCTTAAAGTCCAACCCCTCCAGTCTTAGAGAACTGGATCTGAGTTGGAACGAGCTGAGGGATTCAGGAGTAAAGCTGCTCAGTTCTGGACTGGCTAGTCCAAACTGTAAACTGGAGACTCTCAGGTCAGTTCCTAAATCTCTACAATCTGTCTTTCATTAATTAACAAGTACTGAACATATTTGATAATAACCAACACGTTATATTGATTCGTTTCTTAGTTTGACTGACTGCAGCTTATCACAGAGCAGCTGTGATGCTCTGGCTTCAGCTCTGAAGTCCAACCCCTACCATCTAAGAGAACTGGACCTGATGTGGAACAACCTGCATGAATCAGGAGCAAATTTGTCTCATCTTCTCCAAAGAGAAAGTATTTGATGACAAACGTTTAGTCCTGATTTCGATCAATTCAGGACCAAAACAGAAATTCCTGTTTGACTCTTTATCACTGAAGCTGTGACAAAAAAGTGTTGGCAAGTGAAGTCTGCTGACTACAAGACCATCGTCGGAAAACCGAGAGGTCAGAAGCATCCTGGGGACATAACAATCTCGGCTACATCAAGCAGCTGATGGCTGACGAGAGCTGAAGGGTGGAGCTCCATCACTCTTTTAATTGATGTCTCTTCATGATACTATAAATCTGCTCAAAGTTGCATCTTGCTTGAAGGGAGTTTTTCTTTTGTCAGTGTTGCTTGTTGGGAGTCAGGCCATGAGTTTCTGTAAACTACCTACAGATCATTTTGAATGCTATAAATAAAGCTCAATTTGAATTGGGAAGGCAGGTTTTTGAAACTCTAAAATAATAATACAGTGGGACCTCTACTTACGAAATTAATTGGTTCCGGAAGTTGTTTCGTAACCTGAAAATTACGTATATAGAGACATGTTTTCCATGTAAATGCCCTAATCCGTTCCAAGCCCCCAAAAATTCGGACATAATTTTTTTTTATAAATCATAAAAGTGCATCAAAACATGTAAAAAATACAAGTTACAATTAGATTACTGCACAATAAATGTAGGAATTCAGTGCAAGGTTTCTCCAGGAACAAAATGAACTTTATTACAGGCTAATCTTACATTAGCCGTCATTACTAGCAATGAAGTTAACACTTGTGGTAACACAACCATCTAATGGACAAACATACGAACACCCACAATAAATAAAAGTTAAAGGAAGGCGACGCTGGGATACACACATACCTGTACATATTGACGTCCCTCCTAGCCAATGGGATGACAGGACGATGCTAGGCGATAGCCAATGGCAGAGCAGCTACAAGCATGTTTGCATTCGCTAAACTCCGCAAGCTGCGAGTAGCAGTGGTAGCGTATTTTTGCCTTTCATATCCTGAAATTTCTTTCGTAACAAGAGGAAATATTTTCCCGTTGAGACGTTTCGTAACCTGAAAATTCCGCGTGTAGAGACGTTCGTAAGTAGAGGTCCCACTGTATAATAGTAAAAAGTAGTGATCCCATAAATTACTCAAGATTAAAAAGTTAGATTTGCTGAAAAGACTACTTAAAAACTGAGCGACTGGTTGAACCTAATGTCTAAACATACACGGGATCTCCATCGATCAACTGAGGTGGGGGAGGGGGCGGCATGGGGGGAAACATTGGACATACCTGAACAGGCTTGACAGTAGACACATGAAGGATAGGGTGAATGTACATGGATCTGGGGAGGTGGAGTCTTACCGCTGCCGGGCTGATGATCTTCATGATGGAGAAAGGGCCAATGAATCCGGGAGCCAATTTCCTAGATTCCACTCGTAGGGGCAGATCCCTAGTGGAGAGCCAGACCTTCCAAACAACCTGGTAGACCGGAGCTGGGGGTCGGTGTTGAATGGCGGCGACAGAATAATGGTCAGCAGCACAAAGAAGGGATAAACTCGCTTGGTGCCATGTGCGACTACAGTGAAGGTAAAAGCAGAAGGACAAGTGATCTCCTTTTCAAGGGCAGGAAATAGCGGGGGTTGGTACTGATGACAGCACCGAAATGGTGAAAAACCAGTGGCCGAGCAAATGAAGGAGTTTTGGGCATTTTCAACCCACAGAAGCTGCTCCGACCAGGAGAAGGGATTGTCAGTCACCATGCAACGCAGGGCTGTCTCCATCTCCTGGTTCACACGCTCCAGTTGCCCATTCGTTTGTGGGTGAAACCCAGAAGACAGACTGGCCAGAAATGGCTCGATGGACACAACTTTGTTCAAGATCTGTCAGTGTCTCAGCAACACACTCTCGTGAGATTTGACTTGATAACGGTTGGAAGAAACATTAAGCGACTAAAAGTAAATAATTCCTTTTTTGTTTGTTTGTTTTTTTTGTTTTGTGAATGAACGGACAACTAACACAAATGAGGTTGGGTTCTTTCAACTATTATAACGTCACCGCGTAAGGAAAATATAGATGCCACATTTAAGGGCGCGACCGCCTAACTTAGCCATGATGCACACCTAACTAATACATGTATGTCTACTGAAGTGGAATATCTATTCTTTATTAAAGTATATCTATGATTACAAATCTCTCTGACTCTGACTACTTAACAGTGCAGTAGCCTAGTATTAATAAAACGACTCTATGTTATTTCTGATACCAGTCATTGCTATAATTGTTAAATGACCATGGTCTCCCTGTTTCCCCTGCTCCTTAGTAAACAGAAAAAGCATTTTCAGGTTGGAATATCAATTTTAACCAGTTAGGAGAGGGAATTAATTTAGGGTAAAGAATAAACAAGTGAATTTGGAAGTGATAATATAGAGAGAAATCAAAATGGTATAAAAAATGAACAGAGACAATTGGACATGTAACAATATAAATTTGGTGTTTGATAGAAAGTATATTTCTTTCTTTACTAAAGAGCTGATTAGATGGAAACTCCTATTACTGAACAACAACTCAATGTTTAATCAAAATATAGAGTTTTACTTTTACAAAAAGTAGAGGTCGATTCCAGCAACTTGTGTTGGAAAATGACCAGAATAAGTAAGTTATGTAGTGTGTGTGTGTGTGTGTGTGTGTGTTTTGTGTTCAAAAACCATCTTCTCTGCTGTCTGGCCTACAAAAAAAAAAGTAATTTAAGCACAATGTGACTCTTTCAATATTTTCAAGAGGGTTCTGATCTAAAAGGTTTGAGCCATTGATGTATGCCCTCTTCTCTGTGTCAGGAGGTAGCAGCAGGGAAACGTGCTGTTTCTGCCTCTTCAGCTCTACTCACGTGTGATCAGGGTGGACTTACGTAGTTCTCCTTGTTGGACCAGCCAGGATGCTGCAGCTGACGGAGGAATCTCTGCTTCTCAGCCTCCTGGGAGTATTTTTCCTGCTCTGCTCTAGTCAGAGATTTCCACTGTGGACACAAGACAAAGCAGTGTCCAGAATATTAATCAATCAGACATTTAAGGTGTTTCTCCATCTGAACGGATCAACAACTAAACAGACTGTCACACCAACAACACTCACCATTGATCTCAACAAAGCATTGGCAGCACTGCTGCTCTGAAGTCTGATGGCAGGACTCATGGTGGACCTGCGCTCCTTCATGAAGAGCATGAATGCATTCAGAGGCTTCTTGATGTAAACCTGCTTCTTCTCGGATCCTTTGGTCCATTTTTTGCTCTTTACTGAAAACATAGACAAATGTGTGTGATGATGATTCTCAAATATTCAAGCACATTTCAGACAACAGGCAGATAAGTGCGGTCAAAGACCTGCAGACTCAATGTGACCCAAGTAGGAGCATGGATTATTATGGTCTGTACAGCAGATCCTGAGATTGTAGTCAGTTCAAACAAGTTTACTCGTGACTTTGACACGTTTCCAGAAAGAGAAAAACAGGAAAACACTGGACGGCGCCCGCGGTTCGATCCCGGTTGGGAGGAGACCACGTAATCAAACAGATTTGATTTGAGGTGAAGTAACCGCTGAGCTAAGCCAGTGCAGAGACCATTAGCAGAAACAGAACTTATGTCGCTGACACAAAGCAGCGCGTTGTGATTAGACATCAGCGTAACGTTTAGTCTGCTCTTGATTGTCAGGAGGAGCAGGAGCAGCGAGGACTGAAGGAGAGCATGATGAAATTTGAAATCCTCTTCAAACCTTTAAATGCATCCAAAGAGACACATGAGTTATTTTCGCTTCCAGCTGCGTTAGGAAACAGAGTCTCTGCTCCAGAACTCCAGGGAGCATCATGGCTGAAGCATCCTTGGACTGAAATTGATGAAACAGCAACACATCAGGTCACCTTTGAATGTTCATCTACAGTCTTTCACTCTTAGGACCAACATCACCACATAGTTATGATCAAACTCCAAAATTTTCTCAGACAAATGTTTCATTCCATCAGCGTTGGTGACTTTCTGTGTGTGCAGAAGCAGCAGGGCCGCCAAAAGGGGGTATGTAGGAAGGACTTCCAGGCTGATAAAGGGACTGTGGAGACACGGGGGATCTGCTGTTACTACTGAATTTGAAAATCACGTCAGAGTACCGGTACCATTGCCTTCTTTATTTTAATGGATACAAAACTACTTTAAAATTTAAACTTCAGCAGCACGTGTGTGTGTGTGAATGATGTCAGAAATCAGTGATGTTACAATAAACTGAGTGTGTCTGCAGCAGCACAGCCATCATTGATTAGTATGTTGATCAATGAGGGAACTGATGACAGCCCACCTGCCCCTGGTTCCAGCCATGTAGGGATAGAAGAAGCTGTCAACACATGGCGAGTTGCACACAGTCATGAAGGAAGCTGCTCCCTGGTGGGTAGAGTTGTCATTTCCCCGTTCTGAACCGTCTGGAGGTCAGTAAATGTGAGAGGAGAAGCAAGCCCGCTGCTGCTAATAATAATTAACTCGATCGGAACACAAATCTGGCTATGGCTGGCTCGGTGTACCAGTGAAATATTTCTTCATACGTATCATTTTTATCACGCAACCTCCTCAAAAAGCAGGAAGATGACGACAACGTCACATTGGTGCAGTTATCAGTATTAACGTTGAACGTTTATCCAACTCTCCGCCTTGGACCGATGTCATAACAAGTCAAGAAGATAGTGTCGCACTTTAATGGTTCGGGGAGACACAGACTTCCGCAATAAAGACTGGAGGATGCGGGCAGCGATCCTCTACCTCTCGCATGCTAAGAATCTTTTTAGTTCAGGCTCTTACATAAGCTTAAATTTATAATCAGTGCATAATGTCAATTTCTTTCTGTCCTCTTGCCGACAACCTACAAAACAAAAACTTCCTGGAGGATGCGGGCATCGATCCCGCTACCTCTCGCATGCTAAGCGAGCGCTCTACCGTTTGCTCATCAGAGCACTGGTAAGGCATCGTTTTACTTGATGTTTGGGCAGGAGCCCCTTCTTCCCATTGACTTTCTCCTATGTCGTGTGCCGGACCCGATTCCCGGTGAGGTGCAGGACTGGGTGGTAGAACACCGAGCCAGGCTTCATGTGGCATTCGAGGGTGCTCGCGAGAAACTAGTGATGGCAGCGAGCAAGCGCAAGGAGAGACACGATCTGTTCGTCCGAGATGCACCTCTGCCAGTGGGACAGTTGGTGTACCTGAGGGACCATGGTGTTAGAGGCCGCCATAAGATCCAAGACCTCTGGAGCTCTGTTGTCCACCAGGTTGTGAGGGCCCCTACTGGCGACGGTGTGGTCTATACTGTGGCGCCTGTGGGTGACCTGGGTGGAACTCGGAATGTCCATAGAGACATGCTAAAGGCGGTCGTTCAGCCCGAAGTTGTGGCCCTCTCCTCACCAACTTCTCCATCTTTGTCTCCACTGGTGGCCTCTGGGGACGACTCTTCCAACAGCGATCTCTGGCTTCTGGTTTCCAAGGCCCCGGTGCCATCCATTGCCATTTGGGACCCCTCAGGCGTCCTCTGCCCCGGCTGCAACAGCACCCCAGGGTGCGTGCAGTCTGACTGCACCCGTAAGTAGCAGCGATCCATCACCAACAGTGCCCCCAGCTGACCAGCCTTGCAGTAGTCAACAATCCCTGCGTCGGACTGCTCGTTCAACTGCTGGCAGTCACTCAAACAGGCATCACCTTCCGTGGTCAGTTAATTCTCAGGAGGAAGTTTCTAATCGGCCGCCAGACTCTGCATCCAATTCCCTAATGGCAGTGTTTAGACCTTGGTGCTAACTTGGCCCTGTCTCTCGTCGGGTCAACGATCCAAAAGGTAGGGGTGGATGTGGCAGGGCGTGGCCTGCCGTCTGCACAGGTGCCATATGGAGGTAATGCCTTAATTGGTGGGCGGGGAGAAAAGGTTTATATAAGGCACTGCCTCCAGCTGGCTTTAGTTGTTTTCCCCCTTCGACAGTACGGCGGGGTTGCAGCTTATCTGGGCAGTTCGACCAACTGAAACTGTTTCACAGAACGAGCATGCTGTCTGGCAGCGCCAAGGTAAAAGCACGGCATGCTAATGCATATTTCCTGTGGTGGTCACGACTTAAAGTGCAACAGTGCTTGAACGTGTCCTTGCTACTTGTTGCAGAAGGTCGGTGCTTCCTCCCGCCATCCTTCTGTCTAGGGCGCTTTGCCGTAAGGGCGCGTGCGCTAGTTTGTACTAGGTAGGTAAGGCGCAGCAATGCGCGTCACTGACTCCCCCACTTATGCAGTTGCTAGATAAATGGTAATGGGGCTGTTCTCGCTGCAGTTGGCTGCCGGCTGGTGTCAGTGGGTCGCGTTGCCCCAGCGGGAACCACTCACGGAGTGCTGGCGCCACCAAATACAGTCGGCACAGACTACCTCACTTACTGGACCCACTGCTGCTTTGGCCCAGTCCTTTAGTTCGGGAATCTCTCCTGTTCGCTCTCGCTCTCTCTCTCTCTCTCTCTCTCGCTCTCTCCCCTCGCTTCCCTTTGCTCGGAGAAACGGAGACGTTGTGGTGCCGCCGAGGCAACCACGGCGCTATTGCCTTCATTTTAGACTCTTAACAGTGTGTGTAAATTGTATCATCAACTGATATTTACTCTTTTTAGGTTTTGTTTCTTTTTGTTTGTTTGATGTTGTGTACTTTTTGCTCACAATTTATTTGCCTGTGTGTGTGTGCGTGTGTGCTCGCCGCGTCTAATTGGAAATTAAATTGTTCCTTTTCTTTGTGGACAGGTGCTGCGGGCCACGGCGAGGACCCAACCCCTGGTGGAGGGCGTTTTCATCACCCCTCGTGTGTGGTTTTGCTTGCAGTAGCACGGGTGTTTTTAGTTTGTTTATCTCCTCTAATTGAGTTTTACCTGCCGGTGGGGCCCCAGCCCTGTCCAACCCTTTTGTTAATTTAATTTTTGTACAGCAGAGTTATTTCTTGTTGAGTATTGGATTTAATAAAATTGTAGCACATAATCCTCAATCCCGTCTCTGCCTCTGGAATAGAAATTTATCTGTGTGTGCCTGTTGACTGGTTAATTCCTGGGGTGAAATTCCCCAGGTGGTGTTGTCGTCAACCGTTACACCTCTCCCTCCGCCACATGTGCCTCTCCTCTCTTTACCCAGCCCCCCATCAGCAGGAGGGTCCCCCTACATGAGCCTGGTCCTGCTCAGGGTTTCTTCCTGTTAAAGGGGAGTTTTTCCTTGCCACTGTTGGGGGTTAGGCCCTGGGATTCTGGAAAGTGCCTTGAAACAATTTTGATTGTATAAGACGCTATATAAATAAAGATTGATTTGATTTGATCTCGGTCCATGTGAGTTATTGCTGGTCTCTAAATGGTTCCTCAATGAATCAATGCATTTTGTGTTATTCTTCATCCAATCTGAGTGATTCATCACAATACGTGTCAAAGTCACACAATGCCAAGACAGCTGTGGACCTATTCCAGCTGTTCATTGAGAACCATCAATAGAATATCTTTTCATAAACTGTTACTCTTTTAAAGATTAACATAATCACACCCAGGGGACCACAGGGGGAGCTGAGAGGTGCTTCTTGACATTGAAAAGAATAAAAACAGAAATACCACGACCGAAGAAGGCTAAATGCACTGGCCATTGAAGAGATTCAAGAAGATTCAAGATTTACTTTATTCATCCCCGAAGGGAAATTGAATTGTAATAGCAGCATAGACATGAAGGATTATAACTATAGTATATAGACATATATAGCAGCAGGTGTATTTACAAAGTATAGAAATAGAATAAAAATAAAATACAAAGAAGATTACAATATAGGCATAGAGATAGAAACAAGAATAAATTATAAGCATATTTACATGAATATAGAAATAAGATAAGAACATAAACATTAAGCAATTGTAATTGAATGGGTTTGGAGGGCACCTGAGCTGATGCATAAATCCAGTCCAGAGAGCACAGCTCTGACAGAAGGATGAATTAAACAGTCTCATGGCAGACGGCAGGAACGACTTCCTGTACCGTTCCTTAGAGCAGCAAGGCTGCAGGAGTCTGTTGCTGAAGCTGCTTCTCAGTTTGTCCACTGTGTTATGGAGGGGGTGGGAGGGATTGTCCATGATTGTCCGCACTTAACACCATCTTGTCCCTCACCACCTCGTCCAAGTTCGCAAGATTACAGCCAACAACAGACCCTGCCTTTTTAATGAGTTTGTTAAGTCTATTGGCATCCTTTGCTTTAATGCCTGCACCCCAGCAAACCACAGCAAAGAAGATGGTACTCGCCATGACAGACTGATAAAACATGTGGAGCATCCTGCTGCAAACACTGAAGGACCTGAGTCTCCTGAGGAAATAGAGTCTGCTCATGGCCTTCTTGTAAACAGCATCAGTGTTTGTGGACCACTCCAATTTATTGTCCAACTGGACACCCAGGAACTTTCCACATCTTTCCCACTAATGCCGACTGGGGAGGGTGGGGACTTACTTTTACTGAAATCCACCACCATCTCCATAAAAGTAACTCCCCACCCTCCCCAGTCTTTACAATTTAAAGTTGGCTAAGTCGTAGCCTTAACCGGGCAATAGCAATAGCCCTATGGGCATTAATGAAGTTAGCTGTAATCATCACTGCCCTGATCCATGTAAGCATGTACAGGTGCTTTTACTTAGTGTACTAGCTTGATATACTCCTTATTTAATCACTATCCAAGCGCTTACAGCTCATGCTGAAGTTTAACGACATGAGTGCATTATGTAATGCCATATATGCATTGTGTGAAGAGTTAATAAACCCTTAAATAAACCCTTAAACCCTGAATCACAATTCTTTCAGCATTGCCAACTTGTTAACTAACACAGTATCTAGCACCTTTTCAATTCATTATGGACTTTGATTTTTTGTCAAAAGCAAATAGCAACAAATGTAGCCTTTTCTTATTTTAATTAATATAATGTATCTCTATCTTCTACTATTCTCTCCTCTACCTGTCCTCCCCCATCTCTCTCCAGCTCTCCACAGGTGCTGCCTCAAGCTCCTTGCGTTTTGACGATGCATAGCCGACCAAACTAAAGCAGCCCACCGCAGCTGTCCTGGTGTAGTCAGCAGAGACACAGGCACATGGGGAAAATCGCTGATGACCCCACCCTGTCAGAGTGAAAAAGATAAGATCACAAAACAAGATCAAATAAGTTTAAAGATCATACCAGCAATGATACTTTAGCATTCATCTTAAATCATCAAAGGATCGAAAAACCTTGATTCAAAGCAACATACTACAAGTCATCCACTGTTACATAAGGAGAAAGCCTGTATCGCAACTGCAGACTATAGAAAGTAATATGGAAGACAAGGTAAGATACTGTAAACAATAGACACTTGATTCTCTGGACCTCTGCAGTCACAATTTCTGATGTCAAGTTTAATTGTAATGGTAATTTTTTTTCCATCTGTCACTGACATTAAGCTTCAAAATGGAGTAAAAGGTTTAGAAAGAATCTTCATTCAAAGTTTTGATTGTCACACATGCCCCGTTGAGCAGATAATGGCTCTGAGGAAGGCTGAAGCTACAGTTGGAATGTGAAGGCATCTGTATTATACTTTACATGTCTGATAAAAAGAAACTCAAGCTATAAGTTGATTGATAACATTATTTAGTGAATTCTATAGACATTTTTGACAACCAATAGCAGCTTTCCTCATTGAGGAGTTGGCAACAATGTTCCGGGTCAATCATATGTCTGCAAAGCAGGCAGGTTGTGTTCTGACTCTCAAGGTAGTGTTGTGAAAACCAGCGGGCCCCCAGAACTCTGCATTGCTAGCAGCAGTTTACCAAAAATCAACCATACAAAGGCAGCCAACTGAGAGCTCCCTGCTGAGTTTTAACAGATGATGTCTGAGACAGATCTATGTATTTATTTACAGGCCTGTTTGCACAAATGTGAAATTGTACATAGACCTGCAAATGTGTACAGATGCACAGGTTTTTGAACATATTTGCAGGGTTGGCATCACATGCAAATCTGAATAGAGCTTTAAGGATTTTTTTAAATGCACACACAGATCAGATCACACACACACATACAATGGGATATGCTTTTGAAAAAAATTAAGCTGCAATCATATTTTCATAAATATATAAATATACATATATAATGTTCTGTTAGTAGGTGAGTTTGCCACCCTGTTCACCCTGGATACATTCTCACAGAGGGCCCTATAATCAGCTGGTGACTCATTCAGGGTGTATCCTGCCTTTGGCCCTTTGCAGCTGGGATAGAACCAGTACACTTCTCACCATTAAAAGAATATAGATGTTAAATGCAGTCTTATCATCTTTCTTTTTAGTCTCACCAACAGTTTATCCCCTGCCATCTGAGACAATTGGACATGAGTGAGAGGAATAATCAGGATTCAGGAGTGAAGGTGCTCTGGGATTTTCTAAAGGATCCACTCTGTAAACTGGAGAATATCAGGTCAGTTCAGTAATCTCTACAGTCGGTCTTTCATTCATTTACCCCAATAAGTTTCTGATTTTCATCTGAACTCAGACTCAGATCATTTCTTTTAGTTTTAAACAGAATAAATAAAAAAATGTCCATGAAAAGTTTTCATCAAGATCAAAGAAATGTTCTCATTAGCTTAAAATTGGTCAATTTTTTTTAAAATTTTCCATCCATCCAACAGGCCTCAGTTCTAATGGTTTACTGAATACTTTTGTTAGCGCTTGTTGGTGGCCATTTGTATACTCAAAAGAGGTGCGAACCCTTCGGGTCATCAGGTTCTGTGATTGTTGCCCACGTTGAAAGCTGTGAGGAACGCCCCCCGAAGTGCTGAATCGTTTCAGCCACTCTCATCTGCATAAATCCAAAGCTGAATGGGATAATTGGCGACTGACGACGAACCATGGTGGAAACTAAAAAGCCTAGTCATTGCCTCGCCACCCTGAATTCTAAATAAAATCAAATACTTCATTTCACAATCAATCAAATTCTAAAATATGGAAATACACAGCATCTGTGTTGCAGGTTTGTCAAAATGAGAGGTTATAGTTTTCTGAAACCCGTTTCTCTCATGAGTTGCTAGTGGCTTCAATAGACTGGCCAATCAGGGCATTGGTATCATAGAACAGGGCTGTGTTTTTTTGGAACCCTGAGGAGGCCTGTACCAAATAAGTAGCACCAGATGACAGGTACCAGGTACTTTTTCCTCAATGGAAATGCACAAAAACGTTTGTAGAGTAACAGGATTGGCCACCTGTTTTTCACAATCCCACACCCAAGAATACCTGATGGTCAGGAGGGTCCACCAATGGTCAGGGTCAGGATGACCACCAATGACCACTTACAGCAGTATTCAGTAAATCTGTACAGAATATAAATACATGTTACCAGTCAGAACTTCAGAGCCTTCAAAGTTCACTTTTAAGATGAATTTCAGACATTTATAAAATTGATGCTTCAAGATGCCTTGTTTATATGTTACTGAGCAATGCTGAACACATTTACCATCATTTTTAGTTTGAATCGCTGCTGCTTATCAAAGGTCAGCTGTGATTCTCTGGATTCAGTTCTGTCGTCCAACCCTTACCATCTGAGATTTCTGGACCTGAGTGAGAACATCCTGCAGGATTCAGGAGTGAAGCAGCTCAGTCATTTTCTTCAAAATCCACTCTGTAAACTGGAGACTCTCAGGTAAATTTGTGTCAATTTACAAGTAAAACAGATTTTTTTTTAGTTTTAATAATCTGAGGGGGAAAAAAACAAAATCAGTCATTTTAATGATTTTATTTATTTATTTATTTTTAATTTTTCCAGATGTGAGGTATAATCAGATGTGTTCAGCTTTACATAGCTAAATAGAAACATGCTTTAAATCATACTGAATTGTTTGTTTTATAAATTTGTGGATGATTTCAAGCATGTTTCTATTTAACTACGGTAAGTAAAGCTGAACACAGCTGATTATCCCTCACATCTGGCATTTTGTTCTTATTCAGTTTGAGGCACTGCAGATTATCAAAGCTAAGCTGTGGTTCTCTGGCCAAAGCTCTGAATTCCAACCCCTCCAATCTAAGAGTTCTGGACCTGGGTCAGAATTTTCTGCAGAATTCAGGAGTGAAGAGGCTCCGTTCTTTTCTCCTGAATCCACTCTGTAAACTGGAGACTCTCAGGTCAGTTCATGTCAATTTACAACTATAACAGACTTCGTTGTTTTTATCTGAGCTCACATAAAATTGGTTATTTTCCTTTTTCAAACAAATAGAAAAAAATTGACTTCAAACAAAATTATTAAATGAACAATTCAGGGTGATTTCAAGCATGTTTCTATGTAGCTGAGCAAAGAAAACACTGCAGACATGTGATACAAAGCCTGCAGAACTAGTTCCTGAAGATGCCTCAAGGCTGTAAAATCCTGATCAGCTGATCAGTCACATGCTCTCCTCTGTAGATTGGGAGGGTATTTAAACCCCCCAGTATACCTGACCATTCCTGATTGCTGCCGCTGCTGCTCTGTGTCTTGTTGCTTGTGCTGATTTTTTGCATTGTTGTGTCTTGAAGTTCAATCCCACCACCTCCACAGCGTCCTCTGTTTTTATGAGCCCCAGCAGGGATCTTCTAAATATTCAATCTAACGTCTTAGTAGATTTTTAACAGGGAATGAATACATTGAGACAGAGCCTAGCACCAAAGCTGCTTCACTGATGATAAATAATTATTAGGATCCACCTGTTTTGCAAATAATTATGCTCCATAGAAAGGTAGATGTAGATACGGTATAATACGGTATACTACAGGTGTAAATCACAATGTGGAGGGTGATGAGCTACTAGTGAAGCTCTTGGACTGCTTTTTTGCTAGTTATTGTTATCATTGTTGTTGTTATTGTCACTAATATTGATAACACCATTTTAAATTTTAAAGATTTAGGAAAGGAGTATAATAAATGAAATTAATTTTAATCCAGACTTGTCTCACTGAACCTCTTAACATGATCAGGTTTCATTTATTCTTTCTTTAGTTTGAGTCGCTGCAGGATATCAGTGAACAGTTGTGACTTTCTGGCCTCGGCTCTGAAGTCCAACCCATCCTATCTGAAAGTTCTGGACCTGAGTCAGAACTTACTGCAGGATTCAGGAGTGAGGCTGCTCTCTGATTTTCTCCTGAATCCACTCTGTAAACTGGAGACTCTCAGGTCAGTAGATACACCTGTGTTACACCTGTTACACCTGTGCGCGTGTGACACTCATGTCGAGCTCTCCAGAAATTTTCCCCATTTCTCTTTCATGAGCTGGTTTTCCCTCCTTTCTTGTTAGTTCTTCAACAACTCTGATTATATGACCATTTGTCTCTTTAGACTGAATGACTGCCGTTTATCAGAGCTTAGCTGTCGTTCTCTGGCCTTGGTTCTGAAGTCCAACACCTCCCAACTCAGAGTTCTGGACCTGAGTTGGAATGAGCTGATAGACTTAGGAGTAAAGCTGCTCTGTTCTGGACTAGAGAGTCCAAACTGTAAATTGGAGACTCTTAGGTAAGTTCATAAATATCTGCAGTCTTTTATTCATTTAAAACGTTCCCAGGTCTTGTCTGATCTCAAACAGGAATAAGATCTTTTCATTGTTCTTTAAACAAATAGAAAAGAAACACCTGTAATCATGTGGCTCAGAAAACAGACTGAGAAACAGTCTGATGTCAGCAGAATGGTCTCATTTTAACATTGTAATTTACAGTTAAAAAAAATAATTTTCCAACTTGTATTTTATGTTCAGTGAAATTTGGGTTCAATATGTTGATCACGACTTAAAAAACAACAACTTGTGAATTCACACATTTGAGATTGTGCTGATAAGACGCCAAACAAGTTAGGTCAAGAGCTTTAAGATAAAGTTCATCTTATACTGGGGGGGGGGGATCACGGCATCAACATAAACCACATAACAGAAAATTTCCCCAAGGGGGGGTTGTACCTAGAACCTTTTGCTGTGCAGTGACGTCGCTAACCACCATGCATGCTAAACGTGTTTCATTTATCATTATTTAGATTGAAAAACTGCTATATATCAAAGATTAGCTGTGGTTCTCTGGCCCCAACTCTGAAGTCCAGCCGCTCCCTTCTGAGAGAACTGGACCTGAGTGGCAACAGCCTGATGGATTCAGGAGTGAAGCTGCTCTGTTCAGCACTAGAGAGTCCAAACTGTAACCTGGAGAGTCTTAGGTCAGTTCATGCGTCCGTACAGTCTGTCTTATATTCAGTTACAAAGACTTAACACATCAGATTTTAATTATTATGTTTTCTTTCTTTATTGATTGATATATTTTGTAGAAAAAGAAAAAATAGAAAAAACAATTTTGATTGTAACAAACACTATATAAATAAAGATTGATTGATTGAAGTTTAAGGGCTCGTTGGAGACCCTGTATGTTTCCACAGTCAGCACATCTGGTGATGGTCCAGTTGTTGGGATGGCCTGGTTAGCTTTTTCTCTGATAGCTAGAGCTTTATCAGTGAAGAAGCTCATGAAGTCTTCACCACTAAGGGAAGAAGGGATACGTGGATCTAAAACACTGTGACTCTTGGTTAATTTGGCCACAGTGCTGAAAAGAAACCTGGGGTTGTTCTTATTTTCCTCAATTAAAGAAGAAAAATAAGCTGTTCTAGCCTTGTGAAGGGCCTTTTTGTAAACTACCGGACAGTTTTTCCAGACAGCTTATGTTGGGATTTGTGATTAAAGAGAAAAGCTGAACTCACCTGATTATAATTAAAATGATTTATTTGTCTTTTATCTAGTTTGAGGTACTGCAGGTTAACGAGCGTCAGCTGTGAGTCGCTGGCATCAGTTTTGAAGTCTAACACCTCCCTTCTGAGAGAACTGAACCTCAGTGAGAACAGTCTTCACGATTCAGGAGTGAAGCTGCTCTGTTCTGGACTTGAGAGTCCAAACTGTCACCTGGAGATTCTCGGGTCAGTTCACGTGTCTTTCATTAATTTCAGAATGAGCTCAAACATGTTTCTATGTAAAAGAGAAAAAGCAAAAACAGAACGCATCCAGTTATAATTAACATGTTTCGTTTGTTCTTGATTTTAGATTGAATGAGTGCTTCTTATCAAATGTCAGCTGTGATTCTCTGGTCGAAGCTCTGAAGTGCAACATCCAGCGCAGGTGGATGGTGAAAACTATTCTAGGTAGGTATTAAATATGGTTTATGCTTTAATCCTGTATCAATGGTTGTTACTCTGTGTTTTTTTCCCATATGGGACACATGGTTGCGTATATCTAAATGCAGTTTGATTGAAATAAGTGGTTATTGTTCATTTCTTTCATTATTAATATGAAAAAATCCAAAACTCTAGGTGGGCAGCGTCATATCGCCCACTATTCCTCAGCTGCCTCTGCCTTCCCCTCCCATCTGAGAGAACTGGACCTGAGTCTGAACATTCTGCAGGATTTGGGAGTGAAGGTGCTCTGTGATTTTCTCCAAAATCCACTCTGTAAACTGGAGACTCTCGGGTTAGTTCAGCTGCACTTGGTCTTTCATTAATTTAAAAAGACTGAACTCATCTGATTTTAACTAACATGTTTTATTTTTTCTTTTCTTAGTTTGGTTGACTGCAGGTTATCAGAGTTCAGCTGTGATTGGCTGGCCTCAGTCTTAAAGTCCAACCCCTCCAGTCTTAGAGAACTGGATCTGAGTTGGAACGAGCTGAGGGATTCAGGAGTAAAGCTGCTCAGTTCTGGACTGGCTAGTCCAAACTGTAAACTGGAGACTCTCAGGTCAGTTCCTAAATCTCTACAATCTGTCTTTCATTAATTAACAAGTACTGAACATATTTGATAATAACCAACACGTTATATTGATTTGTTTCTTAGTTTGACTGACTGCAGCTTATCACAGAGCAGCTGTGATGCTCTGGCTTCAGCTCTGAAGTCCAACCCCTACCATCTAAGAGAACTGGACCTTATGTGGAACAACCTGCATGAATCAGGAGCAAATTTGTCTCATCTTCTCCAAAGAGAAAGTATTTGATGACAAACGTTTAGTCCTGATTTCGATCAATTCAGGACCAAAACAGAAATTCCTGTTTGACTCTTTATCACTGAAGCTGTGACAGAAAAATGTTGGCAAGTCAAGTCTGCTGACTACAAGACCATCGTCGGCAAACAGAGAGGAGGTCAGAAGCATCCTGGGGACATAACAATCTCAGCTACATCAAGCAGCTGATGGCTGACGAGAGCTGAAGGGTGGAGCTCCATCACTCTTTTAATTGATGTCTCTTGATGATACTATAAATCTGCTCAAAGTTGCATCTTGCTTGAAGGGAGTTTTTCTTTTGTCAGTGTTGCTTGTTGGGAGTCAGGCCATGAGTTTCTGTAAACTACCTACAGATCATTTTGAATGCTATAAATAAAGCTCAATTTGAATTGGGAAGGCAGAGGTTGGTGTAGTACCTAATAATTTTACTCAAGTAGGGTTTTTGAAACTCTAAAATAATAATACAGTGGGACCTCTACTTACGAAATTAATTGGTTCCGGAAGTTGTTTCGTAACCTGAAAATTACGTATATAGAGACATGTTTTCCATGTAAATGCCCTAATCCGTTCCAAGCCCCCAAAAATTCGGACATAATTTTTTTTTATAAATCATAAAAATGCATCAAAACATGTAACAAATACAAGTTACAATTAGATTACTGCACAATAAATGTAGGAATTCAGTGCAAGGTTTCTCCAGGAACAAAATGAACTTTATTACAGGCTAATCTTACATTAGCCGTCATTACTAGCAATGAAGTTAACACTTGTGGTAACACAACCATCTAATGGACAAACATACGAACACCCACAATAAATAAAAGTTAAAGGAAGGCGACGCTGGGATACACACATACCTGTACATATTGACGTCCCTCCTAGCCAATGGGATGACAGGACGATGCTAGGCGATAGCCAATGGCAGAGCAGCTACAAGCATGTTTGCATTCGCTAAACTCCGCGAGCTGCGAGTAGCAGTGGTAGCGTATTTTTGCCTTTCATATCCTGAAATTTCTTTCGTAACAAGAGGAAATATTTTCCCGTTGAGACGTTTCGTAACCTGAAAATTCCGCATGAAGAGACGTTCGTAAGTAGAGTTCCCACTGTATAATAGTAAAAAGTAGTGATCCCATAAATTACTCAAGATTAAAAAGTTAGATTTGCTGAAAAGACTACTTAAAAACTGAGCGACTGGTTGAACCTAATGTCTAAACATACACGGGATCTCCATCGATCAACTGAGGTGGTGGAGGGGGCGGCATGGGGGGAAACATTGGACATACCTGAACAGGCTTGACAGTAGACACATGAAAGATAGGGTGAATGTACATGGATCTGGGGAGCTGGAGTCTTACCGCTGCCGGGCTGATGATCTTCATGATGGAGAAAGGGCCAATGAATCCGGGAGCCAATTTCCTAGATTCCACTCGTAGGGGCAGATCCCTAGTGGAGAGCCAGACCTTCCAAACAACCTGGTAGACCGGAGCTGGGGGTCGGTGTTGAATGGCGGCGACAGAATAATGGTCAGCAGCACAAAGAAGGGATAAACTCGCTTGGTGCCATGTGCGACTACAGTGAAGGTAAAAGCAGAAGGACAAGTGATCTCCTTTTCAAGGGCAGGAAATAGCGGGGGTTGGTACTGATGACAGCACCGAAATGGTGAAAAACCAGTGGCCGAGCAAATGAAGGAGTTTTGGGCATTTTCAACCCACAGAAGCTGCTCCGACCAGGAGAAGGGATTGTCAGTCACCATGCAACGCAGGGCTGTCTCCATCTCCTGGTTCACACGCTCCAGTTGCCCATTCGTTTGTGGGTGAAACCCAGAAGACAGACTGGCCAGAAATGGCTCGATGGACACAACTTTGTTCAAGATCTGTCAGTGTCTCAGCAACACACTCTCGTGAGATTTGACTTGATAACGGTTGGAAGAAACATTAAGCGACTAAAAGTAAATAATTCCTTTTTTGTTTGTTTGTTTTTTTTGTTTTGTGAATGAACGGACAACTAACACAAATGAGGTTGGGTTCTTTCAACTATTGTAACGTCACCGCGTGAGGAAAATATAGATGCCACATTTAAGGGCGCGACCGCCTAACTTAGCCATGATGCACACCTAACTAATACATGTATGTCTACTGAAGTGGAATATCTATTCTTTATTAAAGTATATCTATGATTACAAATCTCTCTGACTCTGACTACTTAACAGTGCAGTAGCCTAGTATTAATAAAACGACTCTATGTTATTTCTGATACCAGTCATTGCTATAATTGTTAAATGACCATGGTCTCCCTGTTTCCCCTGCTCCTTAGTAAACAGAAAAAGCATTTTCAGGTTGGAATATCAATTTTAACCAGTTAGGAGAGGGAATTAATTTAGGGTAAAGAATAAACAAGTGAATTTGGAAGTGATAATATAGAGAGAAATCAAAATGGTATAAAAATGAACAGAGACAATTGGACATGTAACAATATAAATTTGGTGTTTGATAGAAAGTATATTTCTTTCTTTACTAAAGAGCTGATTAGATGGAAACTCCTATTACTGAACAACAACTCAATGTTTAATCAAAATATAGAGTTTTACTTTTACAAAAAGTAGAGGTCGATTCCAGCAACTTGTGTTGGAAAATGACCAGAATAAGTAAGTTATGTAGTGTGTGTGTGTGTGTGTGTGTGTGTTTTGTGTTCAAAAACCATCTTCTCTGCTGTCTGGCCTACAAAAAAAAAAGTAATTTAAGCACAATGTGACTCTTTCAATATTTTCAAGAGGGTTCTGATCTAAAAGGTTTGAGCCATTGATGTATGCCCTCTTCTCTGTGTCAGGAGGTAGCAGCAGGGAAACGTGCTGTTTCTGCCTCTTCAGCTCTACTCACGTGTGATCAGGGTGGACTTACGTAGTTCTCCTTGTTGGACCAGCCAGGATGCTGCAGCTGACGGAGGAATCTCTGCTTCTCAGCCTCCTGGGAGTATTTTTCCTGCTCTGCTCTAGTCAGAGATTTCCACTGTGGACACAAGACAAAGCAGTGTCCAGAATATTAATCAATCAGACATTTAAGGTGTTTCTCCATCTGAACGGATCAACAACTAAACAGACTGTCACACCAACAACACTCACCATTGATCCCAACAAAGCATTGGCAGCACTGCTGCTCTGAAGTCTGATGGCAGGACTCATGGTGGACCTGCGCTCCTTCATGAAGAGCATGAATGCATTCAGAGGCTTCTTGATGTAAACCTGCTTCTTCTCGGATCCTTTGGTCCATTTTTTGCTCTTTACTGAAAACATAGACAAATGTGTGTGATGATGATTCTCAAATATTCAAGCACATTTCAGACAACAGGCAGATAAGTGCGGTCAAAGACCTGCAGACTCAATGTGACCCAAGTAGGAGCATGGATTATTATGGTCTGTACAGCAGATCCTGAGATTGTAGTCAGTTCAAACAAGTTTACTCGTGACTTTGACACGTTTCCAGAAAGAGAAAAACAGGAAAACACTGGACGGCGCCCGCGGTTCGATCCCGGTTGGGAGGAGACCACGTAATCAAACAGATTTGATTTGAGGTGAAGTAACCGCTGAGCTAAGCCAGTGCAGAGACCATTAGCAGAAACAGAACTTATGTCGCTGACACAAAGCAGCGCGTTGTGATTAGACATCAGCGTAAAGTTTAGTCTGCTCTTGATTGTCAGGAGGAGCAGGAGCAGCGAGGACTGAAGGAGAGCATGATGAAATTTGAAATCCTCTTCAAACCTTTAAATGCATCCAAAGAGACACATGAGTTATTTCCGCTTCCAGCTGCGTTAGGAAACAGAGTCTCTGCTCCAGAACTCCAGGGAGCATCATGGCTGAAGCATCCTTGGACTGAAATTGATGAAACAGCAACACATCAGGTCACCTTTGAATGTTCATCTACAGTCTTTCACTCTTAGGACCAACATCACCACATAGTTATGATCAAACTCCAAAATTTTCTCAGACAAATGTTTCATTCCATCAGCGTTGGTGACTTTCTGTGTGTGCAGAAGCAGCAGGGCCGCCAAAAGGGGGTATGTAGGAAGGACTTCCAGGCTGATAAAGGGACTGTGGAGACACGGGGGATCTGCTGTTACTACTGAATTTGAAAATCACGTCAGAGTACCGGTACCATTGCCTTCTTTATTTTAATGGATACAAAACTACTTTAAAATTTAAACTTCAGCAGCACGTGTGTGTGTGTGAATGATGTCAGAAATCAGTGATGTTACAATAAACTGAGTGTGTCTGCAGCAGCACAGCCATCATTGATTAGTATGTTGATCAATGAGGGAACTGATGACAGCCCACCTGCCCCTGGTTCCAGCCATGTAGGGATAGAAGAAGCTGTCAACACATGGCGAGTTGCACACAGTCATGAAGGAAGCTGCTCCCTGGTGGGTAGAGTTGTCATTTCCCCGTTCTGAACCGTCTGGAGGTCAGTAAATGTGAGAGGAGAAGCAAGCCCGCTGCTGCTAATAATAATTAACTCGATCGGAACACAAATCTGGCTATGGCTGGCTCGGTGTACCAGTGAAATATTTCTTCATACGTATCATTTTTATCACGCAACCTCCTCAAAAAGCAGGAAGATGACGACAACGTCACATTGGTGCAGTTATCAGTATTAACGTTGAACGTTTATCCAACTCTCCGCCTTGGACCGATGTCATAACAAGTCAAGAAGATAGTGTCGCACTTTAATGGTTCGGGGAGACACAGACTTCCGCAATAAAGACTGGAGGATGCGGGCAGCGATCCTCTACCTCTCGCATGCTAAGAATCTTTTTAGTTCAGGCTCTTACATAAGCTTAAATTTATAATCAGTGCATAATGTCAATTTCTTTCTGTCCTCTTGCCGACAACCTACAAAACAAAAACTTCCTGGAGGATGCGGGCATCGATCCCGCTACCTCTCGCATGCTAAGCGAGCGCTCTACCGTTTGCGCATCAGAGCACTGGTAAGGCACCGTTTTACTTGATGTTTGGGCAGGAGCCCCTTCTTCCCATTGACTTTCTCCTATGTCGTGTGCCGGACCCGATTCCCGGTGAGGTGCAGGACTGGGTGGTAGAACACCGAGCCAGGCTTCATGTGGCATTCGAGGGTGCTCGCGAGAAACTAGTGATGGCAGCGAGCAAGCGCAAGGAGAGACACGATCTGTTCGTCCGAGATGCACCTCTGCCAGTGGGACAGTTGGTGTACCTGAGGGACCATGGTGTTAGAGGCCGCCATAAGATCCAAGACCTCTGGAGCTCTGTTGTCCACCAGGTTGTGAGGGCCCCTACTGGCGACGGTGTGGTCTATACTGTGGCGCCTGTGGGTGACCTGGGTGGAACTCGGAATGTCCATAGAGACATGCTAAAGGCGGTCGTTCAGCCCGAAGTTGTGGCCCTCTCCTCACCAACTTCTCCATCTTTGTCTCCACTGGTGGCCTCTGGGGACGACTCTTCCAACAGCGATCTCTGGCTTCTGGTTTCCAAGGCCCCGGTGCCATCCATTGCCATTTGGGACCCCTCAGGCGTCCTCTGCCCCGGCTGCAACAGCACCCCAGGGTGTGTGCAGTCTGACTGCACCCGTAAGTAGCAGCGATCCATCACCAACAGTGCCCCCAGCTGACCAGCCTTGCAGTAGTCAACAATCCCTGCGTCGGACTGCTCGTTCAACTGCTGGCAGTCACTCAAACAGGCATCACCTTCCGTGGTCAGTTAATTCTCAGGAGGAAGTTTCTAATCGGCCGCCAGACTCTGCATCCAATTCCCTAATGGCAGTGTTTAGACCTTGGTGCTAACTTGGCCCTGTCTCTCGTCGGGTCAACGATCCAAAAGGTAGGGGTGGATGTGGCAGGGCGTGGCCTGCCGTCTGCACAGGTGCCATATGGAGGTAATGCCTTAATTGGTGGGCGGGGAGAAAAGGTTTATATAAGGCACTGCCTCCAGCTGGCTTTAGTTGTTTTCCCCCTTCGACAGTACGGCGGGGTTGCAGCTTATCTGGGCAGTTCGACCAACTGAAACTGTTTCACAGAACGAGCATGCTGTCTGGCAGCGCCAAGGTAAAAGCACGGCATGCTAATGCATATTTCCTGTGGTGGTCACGACTTAAAGTGCAACAGTGCTTGAACGTGTCCTTGCTACTTGTTGCAGAAGGTCGGTGCTTCCTCCCGCCATCCTTCTGTCTAGGGCGCTTTGCCGTAAGGGCGCGTGCGCTAGTTTGTACTAGGTAGGTAAGGCGCAGCAATGCGCGTCACTGACTCCCCCACTTATGCAGTTGCTAGATAAATGGTAATGGGCTGTTCTCGCTGCAGTTGGCTGCCGGCTGGTGTCAGTGGGTCGCGTTGCCCCAGCGGGAACCACTCACGGAGTGCTGGCGCCACCAAATACAGTCGGCACAGACTACCTCACTTACTGGACCCACTGCTGCTTTGGCCCAGTCCTTTAGTTCGGGAATCTCTCCTGTTCGCTCTCGCTCTCTCTCTCTCTCCTCTCTCTCGCTCTCGTCCCCTCCGCTTCCCTTTGCTCGGAGAAACGGAGACGTTGTGGTGCCGCCGAGGCAACCACGGCGCTATTGCCTTCATTTTAGACTCTTAACAGTGTGTGTAAATTGTATCATCAACTGATATTTACTTCTTTTTAGGTTTTGTTTCTTTTTGTTTGTTTGATGTTGTGTACTTTTTGCTCACAATTTATTTGCCTGTGTGTGTGTGCGTGTGGTGCTCGCCGCGTCTAATTGGAAATTAAATTGTTCCTTTTCTTTGTGGACAGGTGCTGCGGGCCACGGCGAGGACCCAACCCCTGGTGGAGGGCGTTTTCCATCACCCCTCGGGTGTGGTTTTGCCTTGCAGTAGCACGGGTGTTTTTAGTTTGTTTATCTCCTCTAATTGAGTTTTACCTGCCGGGTGGGGCCCCAGCCCTGTCCAACCCTTTTGTTAATTTAATTTTTGTACAGCAGAGTTATTTCTTGTTGAGTATTGATTTAATAAAATTGTAGCACATAATCCTCAATCCCGTCTCTCTGCTCTGGAATAGAAATTTATCTGTGTGTGGCCTGTTGACTGGTTAATTCCTGGGGTGAAATTCCCCAGGGTGTGTTGTCGTCAACCGTTACAACCTCTCCCTCCGCCACATGTGCCTCTCCTCTCTTACCCATCCCCCATCAGCAGGAGGGTCCCCCTACATGAGCCTGGTCCTGCTCAGTGTTTCTTCCTGTTAAAGGGAGTTTTTCCTTGCCACTGTTGGGGGTTAGGCCCTGGGATTCTGGAAAGTGCCTTGAAACAATTTTGATTGTATAAGACGCTATATAAATAAAGATTGATTGGATTTGATCTCGGTCCATGTGAGTTATTGCTGGTCTCTAAATGGTTCCTCAATGAATCATGCATTTGTGTTATTCTTCATCCAATCTGAGTGATTCATCACAATACGTGTCAAAGTCACACAATGCCAAGACAAGCTGTGGACCTATTCCAGCTGTTCATTGAGAACCATCAATAGAATATCTTTCATAAACTGTTACTCTTTTAAAGATTAACATAATCACACCCAGGGGACCACAGGGGGAGCTGAGAGGTGCTTCTTGACATTGAAAAGAATAAAACAGAAATACCACGACCGAAGAAGGCTAAATGCACTGGCCATTGAAGAGATTCAAGAGATTCAAGATTTACTTTATTCATCCCCGAAGGGAAATTGAATTGTAATAGCAGCATAGACATGAAGGATTATAACTATAGTATATAGACATATATAGCAGCAGGTGTATTTACAAGTATAGAAATAGAATAAAAATAAATACAAAGAAGATTACAATATAGGCATAGAGATAGAAACAGATAATTATAAGCATAGTTACATGAATATAGAAATAAATAGAACAGAAACATTAAGCAATTGTAATTGAATGGGTTTGGAGGGCACCTGAGCTGATGCATAAATCCAGTCCAGAGAGCACAGCTCTGACAGAAGGATGAATTAAACAGTCTCATGGCAGACGGCAGGAACGACTTCCTGTACCGTTCCTTAGAGCAGCAAGGCTGCAGGAGTCTGTTGCTGAAGCTGCTTCTCAGTTTGTCCACTGTGTTATGGAGGGGGTGGGAGGGATTGTCCATGATTGTCCGCACTTAACACCATCTTGTCCCTCACCACCTCGTCCAAGTTCGCAAGATTACAGCCAACAACAGACCCTGCCTTTTTAATGAGTTTGTTAAGTCTATTGGCATCCTTTGCTTTAATGCCTGCACCCCAGCAAACCACAGCAAAGAAGATGGTACTCGCCATGACAGACTGATAAAACATGTGGAGCATCCTGCTGCAAACACTGAAGGACCTGAGTCTCCTGAGGAAATAGAGTCTGCTCATGGCCTTCTTGTAAACAGCATCAGTGTTTGTGGACCACTCCAATTTATTGTCCAACTGGACACCCAGGAACTTTCCACATCTTTCCCACTAATGCCGACTGGGGAGGGTGGGGACTTACTTTTACTGAAATCCACCACCATCTCCATAAAAGTAACTCCCCACCCTCCCCAGTCTTTACAATTTAAAGTTGGCTAAGTCGTAGCCTTAACCGGGCAATAGCAATAGCCCTATGGGCATTAATGAAGTTAGCTGTAATCATCACTGCCCTGATCCATGTAAGCATGTACAGGTGCTTTTACTTAGTGTACTAGCTTGAT